>NW_026623339.1:606626-624253 GCF_030028575.1 Malurus melanocephalus | reverse complement strand
GCTGAATCCTGTAACGTTAGGAACATCTCACAGGGGTTGCATTTGAGAGGTAAAAMCAGCAGATTTTGCAGTTACACAGAAGAATTTCTGTGTTCAGAGTATTTYAAAGCTATTTTTGTGGATACTCCAATCTGCTGTTACTGCTGGTGTTACAATAATTATTATGTGACATTTCTTTCTCCTGTGGACTTGTCCTTTTCTTTGAAGCTTTGTATTTTGAAAAAAAAAAACAAGCATATGTTGCAGCAAGCTTCATGCAGGCAAGAATATTAAAATGGAAGACAATTTGAATGTAAGCAAACTTAAATTCTGAATAAAAAAGTGAAAGTGGTTTTGTTAGAGGAAGCTCCCAGTTGCCCAGGTGACTTCTGCAAATGGGACTTAAACTTTTAAGTTACTTAAAGCTTCTAAACAGATTATTCCCTTTGCCCTTTACTACAAGTAATCAACCTTAATTTTTAATAACGCTGTTATTTACTAACAAAACCCACTCTTCTCTATTCCATTGAATCTCTCTTCATGGCAATTCTCCATTAAAGCTCATTCAGCACAGCAGGAGCAGCTGAATCTCTCAGTTGTCCAAGTTGTGCTTGTTAAAAAAGGATCCATTGGAAATGTTCCTTATGTTTTAAATACAGAAGCTGTGTCCAGCCTGTGCAGAGCTGACAGAACCACTTTTATCAGTACTCTGTATCTTTTCAAACATCAAAAGAAGCTCCAAAAGACTTCTTCCTAGAGATTTAACTTTCAAATTAGACTATGGAGTAAAGCTACTTAAAAATGGAGTAAAATTTTAGTAAGCACTGGGTTTAGTTCTGTAGTTGTGGCATCATGTCAGCAGCAATAGTTGTGTCCTTTCCAGAGGATCCACACCAAGAAAAATGAGTGAACTCTTTCAAAAAGTGACATAAGAATGGTTTGGAAACAGATAATGTGATGGTTTTTTTTTTTTTTACCTCATTAGATATTTTTTTCTTCCTTTGCTACCTGTAGAAAAATATTTTGTTGTTTGCTTCTTGATACAGTGAAATTACTGCTCTATAACTTTTGATTTAATTTGGAGATATCTGTAAATAAACAGTTCTAAGTAAATGAATGATTTTAAGTCAAGAGAATAGGTGTGATGTTCTCTAYCATTAAATATTAACTTTCTTGCATGTTATTGAATGGTCTCTCTTTCTGATATAAAATAAGCAGCTGTGATAAGTTACTCATAGTTAATTCTTCATTATATTTATGGAGAAACTTTGAATACAGAACCCCAAAACTCCCTGTCTCTCCCTCTCTCTCTCTCTTTTTTTAAATCTCTTAAAAAATCATATAATGAGAATGGTTATTCAGTTTTTTTACCAAAATAGAAAAGGATTCATTCTAATATTTTTCATTGTGACTGAATATTTAAGTAAAATCAGTTGTGTAATCTGTGCTTGGTTTTAATAGAGAATTTATCAAAACCCTTCATAAATTGTTATCCCACGGTTACAAATGTTGACTGTTCAGATCACAAGAGGCTGTTCAGACTTTTAATGAAAGCTATAAACCAGATAACAACTAAAATATGAAGTGAGAAATATCCAGGGTAAGTAGAAAAATAGTTCTTCCATTTGTGAAATATAGGAAAGCTGGTTCCTTTAGTTGTTGCAATTAAAATCCACAGGTGACTCTTTAAAATRAAGTTCCAGAATAGCAAAGAAACAGCTTCCATAAAAGTACCATTTGTTACCCTTTTTTTCTCCCTTAATGGGGTCAAAGTGAGAGAGATTCATATATTTTTATTGCAGCCTATGAACTCCTTTCTAGTTCTTGCACAGATAGTCTTCAGTGCTTACTATAATCAAGTCAGAAATGCAAATTCTGAATTACAGCTGCTTAGTCTAATTTTAAACGTCTCTATTATCTCCGTAATCTACATTCCCAGTGCTTGGATGCCACGCAGAAATACTTCTAAGAACAAGAAATCGTCAGGAAGCCCATGAATGGAGGAGGATGAGGTGRTGTAGGGAGAGAATCAGAATAAATACGCTCTGACAAATGTCCTGCTTGGCTGGGAGCTCTGCTCAGAGGCTGCAGGGTTTGCAGAGCTCTTGGTTTACATGGTTGGCCCCTGCTCCCCCTAAAATTCAAGCTCAGCRTGTTTTGGACTCTTGGCCTTGCTAAATATTGTTTCTGGGTCACATCTGATATCTAGCAAGAGCATGAAAAAAGGGAAGAGAACTATTTCTATCTTGTGATTTAATTTTCCTTGCATGGCTTAGGGAGAATTCCGTGCGTGGCTAAGGCAGGAACTGAATCCCTCGCTGTGTTAATTTGCTCTTGCACACTGATTGCATCCTTGAAAAAAGTTTTTTTAGTTTTTTTTTTCTTATACTCAAATTCCAAGCCTTGCACTCAGGCCTGAGCCCAAGGGATGTTAGGTCAGGGCAGGTGAGTGTAAAGGAAGTGTTCAGGTCCTTTTGAGATGCCAAAGAGCAGTGGGGACACAAATCTGGGGCAGGATTGTCTTCTGCTCCTGCTGTGTTTGGCTGAAAGCCAGAATCAAACCTTACATACATTTTATCATTCCCTCTGTGCCTTCCTCATCTTCTAAATAACTGAAGTAYGTTTTCAGAGCATTTTCTACAAATACTTTATGTCTTGTTCTAATTCTGTACGTGCCACCAGCTGTATTATTGTTTATAAATTCAGCCTAAGAACTAGAAAATGTCTGGGGTATCTGTGCTCAGTATTTACCTTCMTTTGGCTGGGTAAGAAACAACAGTTTATTATTGTTTTTAATTGCATTTAATAGATTTAATTATAATTTCCTTAATGTGATCAGGGCAACTATCACCTTGCTTCTTGTGGAGTCTTTTTGGAATGCCAGCCAAAGGTATTCAGTGGTCCCAGGTGATCTCAAACGCTGCAGCACAACCTAATTTACATGACAGAGTAGTATGGAAGCATACATTTTGTGCAAACATAGCCAAAAAGCCTTCAGAATTAATGTCTTGAAGTAGTTGAGAAAGCTGAGTGACTGTAGTAGCCATGGTAACTTTTTTCCCTTTTGCTTTTAAGTAGAAACCTGGCTGATTRCAAGGCTCCATGTGAGCCTTGAGCTGGGGATCCACTCAGCAAACTACAAATGTGGTGGCAGCAAAAGGAAAATCACAGCTAACTGGACRGATTCAACACAGGGAGAGCAGTGTGGATTGGATGCAAAAATAGTAGGCTTGCAAAACATAATTAGGCTGAGAGCTGTAATTGTGACAGAGATGCTTTTTGGAGGCTCCACACTCCATGTTCTCCTTTTTTTTTTCCCCTTCTAGTTTTAGAACTGTTTTGGCTTGACATGTGCTGAAGTTGCACATCCCCTTTAGCTCAGATGCTGCCAGACGCTGACTTTTGGACTGACAGATCCTTGCAAACTTGGTTGCATCCTAAGGGTGGAGTCAGCTTAACTTTATTTTAATTGTTTTTTGGCTTTTGGGTTCACGAGGATGATGCTGAGATGCACTGACAACACGAGTGTGTTCAGGTCTCTTGTCAGCTTAATGAGTTTATTTTTGCTGGGTGGTTGACAGTCAGCCAAAAGAAACAAAAAAAAAAAATTGCATAGCCCAAGAACAGCTTCTTGGATGGTTTTTCGTAAAAAGATCAGTCAGCAGGAAGGGAAAACACTAGAGATGGGTATTTTGAATGTCTTTTTTTATTTTAAATCAGTGTAATAATGGGGATCTCTTAATTTTGTTCTCTCTGACCATAAACACATTAAAGTGGGGTGAGGTCTGTTCTGTTGCCACGATATCCAGAAGAAAAGTTCATGCCACCCTAAGGGTGCTGCAGGATTTGTGATGTCCAAAGCCTTTCCTGATCAACCCTTGGGAGATAATCCACAGTAATTAAATATTTCTTGAAATAGTGAGAGTGAGATATGCTGTGTAATGATTAGGACATGGGTGGATCAGAGCAATCAATGTTTGGTTAACAAAAGGAACCTCTAAGGAAGGACTGAAAACCACATTTCCTACAGAAATGCCACAGGAATTTTATCGAGGGCAAGTGCTGCATTCTGCATCTGGGATGGGACAGTCCTGGATAGACTGGGGAATAATACCCAGCTCAGGATATTCTGCAATTCCATAAAATAAGCCATTAAACACTTTAGGTGTGCTCGAAATCACTGGTGAGAATTGGACAGACTGATTGCATCTACACAATTTTGACTGACCTTGTACTCTCACCTCCTGGCTGTGCTGGTTTGGGTATTTCTCTCTTATGGCTGTTTTTCATTAATAAGTAATTTTTAATTGGGGTGAGTATAAGATGGTGTAAATGAGGAAAAAATTTTGAAGTCGCTCTTTAAATAAATGTGTTTTTAATAATTTCCACCTAGCTTTAATTAGAAATTGGAATGGAAATCACCTCTGGGCCATTGCAGCTTGGGTATGGGAAGCTGTTGTGGGACAGGTACATCACAACAAGACTTTTAACAGTTTCAAGTACTTACAGGGCTTTTTATTTAGAGGAAAGTGTGGAAAAAAAGAGAAAAGTACTGTGCCTGAGCAGATAAACCTCCTTTATGCATTCAAATAAAACTAAAGCACCCATATTGAATCTGAGCTCTGGTCTTCACATAATCCTCCTTTTGCAGTAAATTCATGCCTTGAATCTGAAATACGTTTCCCCAATTTCAAGAAATGTGCAAAACACGAGGAGCACTTAACGAGGGCTGAGTAGAAAGATTTATGTTACTGGGAGCCTCTTCCAGCGCTGCAGATGGTTTCTGGCTGTCTTGTCGAAGGGACTGGTTTGGGTATTCAGATTATGCAAGATTAAATCCTTGATCCTCTGAAATTAATTACAGAATTTTCATCAATGTTGCAAAGCCCTTGCCCAACACTTCTGGAGCTGGTTCTGCCTTTGGCTGGGGATTGTGTCTGTGTCTTTTAAGTGTAGCTGGAGCCAGTTCTGTGTGCTATTACAGCCATACAGAAATTGTTCTTRTATCTCTGGAAAATTCAAATGCTTCTCTGTGTTACCTTACATAGCTGGTGTGAGCGCTGATTGTGTCTCTTACATCCTTTAGAAAGCAAATGATTTATGTGAGCAGGATTATTTTGGCGATTTTAACATTAAAAAAAAAAAAAAATTAGCAGTAAGTGTCTGGTACATCAGGTCTTCTTTGCATCTGATTTCCAAGCTGCTGCAAATATACAATACATACTGCTCAATCGTTCATTTTAATGAGCTATTTTTTGCGTTGCTGATTTGATCTAAAGGCTGTTTTTCCTCTGAAGCGAAAAGCTTCTTTTGTCATGTTGGGACAGTTGAAGAAAATGTTCCAGGTGGAGACTCATTTCCCTGAACATGATGGGGACACCTTGCAGTGTTCAGCTTTGCTCTTCACTCAGGTCATGGATCTCCTGCAGGTCATGGATCTCCTGCAGGTCTGATTCTGTGCAGCACCCTGGGTTATAACTCAGTGCCAAAACAAATCCCAGCCATATCTGAGCACTGAGTTTCTTACTGGGTTTCGCTGTATTTCTCCCAAAAGGTGCTGATGTGGGTGGGAAGATGCACTGGGAGGAACCACAACYCAAAGTTAGTCTTTAGTGTGACAGGGTACATGAAATAATGGTGAAATTTGGTGGGAGAACTGATGTTTCTGAGAAAATTTGGCAAAGTGAAATAAAATTCTAAATGTTGTCTTGAATTGTGGAATTCCAGGTGTGTGCATTTTATATTCTGTGTGATGAATCTAAATTCATTCTGTGTTTCTAAACTCAAAGTACTATGGAAAACATCCCAAGATGAGGTGCAAAATCTATCAAGGGCAGTGATTATAGCCAATAGGTTAGAAAAGTGTTATCATTTGTTTCTCCAAGGAAATTTTGGTGTCTGAAGAGCAACTGTTGTGTTTTCATTTTTGGATCCCACTGAATAAAACAGATGGATTTGGTGAAGGTGTGTAAYCACTTGGATTTCTTCTGTCACAGCAGTGATACAATACCACTGTGGACAGTCCTTGCACCTGTTCTTTAATCAACATTTGGGAAGTTTTTGGGGTTTTAGCCATATTTATCAAGGTCCTTTCATGTGAAAATGCAAGGCAAAGAACTCACCACCACCTTCTACTGGAGGGTGTCCCTGCCCATGGCAGAAAGTTTGGAACTAAAGGGTCTTTAAAGGTCCCTTTCCAACCCAAACCATTGTGTGATTAAATGATTATGTGACTTTATTATTTAAAAAAAAAGAATTTTGTTCAGATTAATTCCTAAAATTCAATCCATACTTCAGACCAAAAAGTGTATGTCTATATATTTCTAAATAACAGAGTGAAAACTACATGTCAGTAGTATTTTTAAGGTTAAAACCATTTGAATGTGTTAAAGATGAGTTCTGCACAATATTGTGAAAAAGATGAAAAATAGGAAACCTTGTTTTTTATTATGATAAATTATTATGCTTTAGGTGATTTCCCAATATCTTATGTGTTAACGTAATGAGCACTTCCCGTGCTGAACTGTTCTGCTAAGTTAGGTTCTCAAGGCAAAGGCAAAATTAATTTTTAAGAGCTGCATTTCTGTGAAGATTTTTGTAAAATGTGAATCGCTGTAGTGAGGCCTCAGTGAAATGCAATCTATTACCCTTGTGTTTTATTTCAAGACAGCTGAATGGAGGGGAGATGCTTTTTTGCTCCACACTTGCTCCAAGTTCCTGCAGCGCAATGTTTGCTGTCCCGGTGCTATTTTTGTTGCTGCTGTTTGTGTTGAAGGCTTGTGATTTCATTAACAGTTATTTTAAAACCTGAACAACCTGACAGAGGGCTAAATAGAGCATAATTCTGTTTCCCATGTAGATAAGCACAGCAACACATGAATAAAAATCAGGTTGGCCTCTCCTCCACGCTTCACAAGTCTCCCGTGTGGCTTTAGGAGCCTTTGGGAAATGGGCCATGTTATCTTTAATTTTTAAAATAATTAGCATTACTTTAATCCAAAATGTATTTCTAGATGAATTTAAAAATAATAATGGTTGTGGTTGTTAAGTCTCCAGCTTTTCTAGCTGTTTTTGTGTTTCTGGCATGGCAGAGCAGGATCTGATCCCTTTAGCCACCTTTCCTGGTGGGAGCCATGCATTGAATGAAGCAGTTAAACAATTTTCCCAGATTTTGAACCTGTGTTAGGTTGTGATAACCCTTGAAATCAAATTTAATGTCCCAGGTGTTAACTGCACCTGTAACTTCCCCAAGTCATCCTGAGAGGGTGTCTTTGTCACTCACAGTGTCACAGCTCGGGGTTGTGTTTGCCCCTAGAATTAAGGAACTTTGATTAAATTACACATCAGCTCTCCTGATCCTTATTTTTCCGCCCTTAAGAATGGTGCAGTGACCTTCTGCTGACACTACAGAGAATGTGGGCTTTGTTAATAAATTCTGAGATCTGCCCCTGAAGTTTCAACTCACAGGCACTTTTCTACAACACCAGCTTTGCTTTTTGGGGTTATCGCTGTGACATTTGTCCCTTCTCTGCATTAGGTCCCATGTGCTAATACTTGTGTTCATTTGATGTGATTTGCTTAATATAAGAAAACAAGCCCGTGCTACATTTATTTTTAAGTGAAGAGAAAAAAAACCCCACTTTCTTTGGAATGATGACAATGAGCTGTTTATTACCACAAGCTGTGCGTTTTATTTTCTTTTACTTAGAAAACGGTGATTTGTCTGAATTTTTGGAGTGGTTTTTAAGTGAATAATGATATAAGAGCCTTCTTACTTGAGGCTTCTTATAAATGTAGTTATTTATATGAGGAAAAATTGTTCAAGCGTGGATTATTTATGCGGAGGAGAAAACTGGCTCTGGATTGATATAATTTTTCTTTCCCATCTGCTCTGAACGAATTTGTTTTCTCTGTGAGCAATGAGGGCTTGCTTGCAACTTTGTTTTAGATACTTAGGAGCTCCTTGTACTATTTCCCTTAATAAAGTGATCCAATTCCAACCTCACCTTTTGTTCTTCAAGGCAAACTTTGTTCTCTCATGGCTTCAAAGAAGTTTTGTGGCCTTTCCCCYTTCATTTTTAGCAGACCTGGTTTCATCAGGCATTTAAAAAGTAGAATTGATTTTTTTTTCCTTGATCTAGTGGAATTGCCATAATTTTTCCTTAATTTTTGCTTTTTTGTTTTTTTTTCTCCCTCCACAACAATTAAGAAGATTAATTGCAATTTGGCCCCCACCCCCTTTTGATTTCACTTCTCATGCCAATCCCTTCCCAAAATAGTCCAGTCTGTGCTTGGAGCCTGGGCTCAGCCTCCCAAGTGAGCTGTGGTGTCCATCAGTGTTTACCCACCAAATTCTTTCAAAATGGGTAATTCTGCCATTGGGAATATGCAGTTGTAGGCAAAAAGAGCATCCAAGCAGCCTTCTTAAAGCATTGTTAATTATTGACAGTCAAGAGAGAATGTGGAGGGCTTTCTATCAATAAAGATCTCTCCTACCTCCAGCCAAGAATGACCTAATTTATTTTTTTTTTTTTAGGTTCACCAGCAGGATCTGTCTGTAAACAGTTTCTAAGCAACAGCTCCCTGTCCACTAGAAAGAATGTCCCATTTTATCYGTGACTCCTGGGTTTTACAGCCCTTCTGCCCAAATCTATGCTCTTGTTTAGGGGGAGGTTGGAAGAGTCTTTTCAGCAAGGAGAATTCTCYTCTTTTGTAGTACCAGCACCCACCTACAGCTCGCTGAGGTGTTGGGAATTAAATCACTGTCTCCTTTAGTGCTGCTTTCCCAGCAGCTTTGCTGTCACAGGCCAGCGCTGTGAATTATTTCTGTGCAGCTTCATAAACATTCTGTAATGATCAAAGAGCTCGTATTTCTACTTCCATTTAAATCCAAGAGGTGACAAACCAGAAACACCTCAGTAATTTTTTTTCCCCTAAATGATTACATGGTTTGGACTGGTTTTAGCACAACAGGTCTTTATTTTCCAAGATTTGTGTGGTGTCCTACTCAGAGTGGGATATTTCAGAGGTAAAGAAAATCAGAACTAATTGGTATTGAATTTTTACGAATCCCATCCCTAGAAGTGTCCAAGGCCAGGTTGGGTGGGGCTTGGAGCACCCTGGGATGGTGGAAGATGTCCCTGCCCGTGGCAGGGGGTTGGGATGAGATTATTTTAAAAGTCTCTTCCAACCTGAACCATTCTGTGGTTCTGTTGCACCACCAGAATCTTTTAAAAGAACATTAACCTGGGGGGCTGTGGAGATGAAGAAATTGGTTCAGACTACTGGAACTGAAAGAATCATAAATGTTGAGTTCTGTATCTGATCCACCACGTCCCGCCTTAGCTGAGACTTCTTTTGAGGTGGAGGAGCAGCAGCTTTTGCACCAAAGAACATTGGAGTGGAATTTGATCACAAACTCAGTCAATAAGAGGTGGGGAAGAGTCAGCTGGAATCTGTCCTCCATTATATGCCAAGAGAAGCAGCCTTCATGAAAATAGAGTGGAGGTTGCTTACAGAAAAAAATCGAATTTATTATTCTAATTCCATGCTCCCATTTATGAGTTGCGTTTGCCAACTCTGTGAGCCAGAAAGAAAACTTTCAATTTGTTGAAAGTTTGGGAGGAACAAGAGTAACCTCATCAGTTAGCAGAGCATGGCAGGACCTACAGAAATACTTTGTTCATTTGGCTTGTTTATTTTTAATTTGCTCTCTGTTTTCTGCTACTGTCACACAGTATTTCAGTTTGAAAAATGTTTTATTGCTTTTATTAACAGAGAAAGCCCGTGGATGCTGGAGCTGTTTGGATTTGAGTAATGGTTATGATTGATAATATAGGCTGTAGCCTGTGGCCTGATTTAAGGGAATTGTAGAGTTTATTTCTTCTCTGGATGAGGTAAAATGATAGGTCTTGGTGAGCTTTTGAGAAAAACAGAGCTCCCTGTGTATGTTTCCTCTGCTATTGTGAGGAGCTGTCTGGTTTCTTACAACTGTCTTTGATTTCAAATCAAACAAAGGAAATCGAGATTTCTGCTGCCTACAGAACGGGGAGCAAAAATGTAATGGAGAAACTTTACTGGCTCGTATTAAGAAATAAAAATGAGTAGAAGGAATTCTCAAAGAGAGGTTAGATGTTACGACGTGCAAGTGGAAAGCACAAGAAAATAAGTTTAAAATACCTGTATGTTTAAAACTTAACATCAAAGTAAAAAAATCTGGAATTAGGAGGCAGATGAAACATGAGCTTTTGAAGATCTTTTTATGAAAAGGACAATAAAAGTAAGATTTGTGATGTTCTTACTCTTTAGGGGCTGCTAGGGTGGCTTCCTGTCAAATACCATAAAAACAAACTGATGAAAGACTGAGAGTAAATTCTGGTTTTTACTGTTTTCAGCATTCTCGCCTTCTCCATTACATTTTGACCAAGAGTAGTGTATCATCATAAAATTCAGACTGAAAGTGAGCTTTTGGGGTTTTGTTCCTTTCTGTTCATTCCTTAGGTAAAAAAATKATAATCTCAGTCAATCCCTGTCGATAATTGGCTGATATTTCCCTCTAGCTTTKGGCCAAATTTCCTTGATAACTTGTCTTTCATGTGGGATAATTCCTCATTATGACCATTATTCCTCTGTTATTCAGTGAGACATGGATAAATCCCACTGAAAGAATGTCTCTATTACTAAATATTCCACTGTATGCTAAATAYTCTTTTCTGTACGAGGCAAATTCTTCCACCTTTGCAAGCTCTGGGCTTACAGAAAAACCTCTCTTTTCATAAGCAAACTCTCGTAGCTTTGTTTCCTGCATACATTAACAAAAATGTTTGAAGATTGAAGGCAGCGAACACGCGGTGAGTCATCTCGTGTTGAGAATAAAACCTGATACATTTGTGAATGAAATCCAGCTTTGGCAAGTGGAGCATGCAATTTATTATTGCTGCTTTTTGGGTTTGTTTGGGTTTGTTTTTTTTTCTTTTTTTTTAAAGTGTATTTTTGCTTTTAACAGATGTGTGAGGAAAGTTTTAATTGGACTCGGGAAGTGCTGTCTTATGTAAATCTGCAAATATTGGGATGAATTGAATTTAGTAAAACGTTACTATGGCTGGGAATATTTGCCTGAGGTGTTGTGAATAATTTTTGGAGGTGCTTCCATTGACWCTATTTAAGGAACTTTGATTCCTAAACCTAAACACAAACATGTGGATGCCTAAAAAGTTTGGAGGTGAACACTGAAAGCTCGATGAAGTTCCTTGATTGTGAAGTGTTAGAACAAATGTAGGATTTTAGCAGAACTGTGAATTGGTCTGATGACATCTCTGGAATGCCAAAGTCTGCCCAAGTCCAAGTGTGTGTTGTACAAAGATTTCTGCAACTCAGAAAATGCTCAACGTGTTGATTACAGGGAAAGTTAATAATAAAATCTGTCCTTCTTTCTCTAATGGAAGTTGGGAACAAAGAGAATGTGGATGGTTTGATTGATCCCTGGATATTCCATCCAACCATTCATGGACTCTCCGAGTCTCAGGGCAGCGACTGGGCCATGGTTTTTAATTGAGGACAGATATGTTATTGCTTCAGAGCTCCCCTTGTTAATGTTCCCTTCATCTCTGAAACATCCTGCAGTAACTGGGTCCACCAGTCTGAGGGATGAAGTGTTGCCTGTTGGTACTTTGAAACCTGATGAGTGAAGAATTTGAGGTTCATTTAAGTCCTTGTGTCATAGAAAGTGTTGTGAGTTCTTTCCACCTCTGTGCCATTTGTCTTTTCATAGACTCATGGAATGGTTTGGGTTGGAAGGGACCTTAAAAATCATCCAGTTCCCACTATCCCAGGTTGCTCCGAGCCCTATCCAAACTGTCCTTGGACACTTCCAGGGACGGAACATGATTTTAATCACATATATTCTCTGTGATTTATTTAAAAATTTAATAATGAGGAGTGTTTAGGCCTTCTTCATACAGAAAGCATTCAGTGCCTCCAAACATGGAGACTCTGTAGAGTCTGTAACATCTTCTGGTTCTGCTGGATCTTTTTGAAGGTGGAAGAACACATGGGATTAAGGATGTAGATATACAGTAGAATTATACATTGACCTACAAATATTTTCCCCTTGCCCTCTTTTCCTGAGCAAAGCTGTGCAGAACTTTAGATATTCAGAGGGCTCATAACTTCAAGCCAACCATTTTAGAGCACAGTTGCTTTCCCCCCTGTTTTTCCCATGTTGTTCTCCATTTCATGCAGCAGTGAAAAATACATTTTCATCAGCTTTCTTTTGCCCCCRGTCACTGAGCTTGATAAGATCTGCAATATGAGCAGTGAGATTTAGGATGGAGCGTTCTATTTATTTATTTATTTATATTTATTTATTTAATTTATTTAATTTTTTATTTATATTTAGAAATAGTCACTTTACTCTTCACCTCCTTTTTTTTCCAAAGTGGTGGCAGAAATTCCTTCTGGGGACTAGTGGTGCTGTACAAGTTATAGAGGGAAGATGTGAGGTTGTGCTTTACCTTCCAGAAAGCTTGGAACCCACTTTGATAAAGGAGTTAATTGTTTTAACAGTTAACATAATTATATTGCATGGACTGAAATTCTGCAGTGAAGTAGGAAAAGTGCAGTGAGGATGAGACAGGATTTAGCTGAAGACAACTTTCCTGAAGTGTGGTCAGGGCTCATAGGAGAGAAAAACTTGGCTTTGAGTGAGTTTGGGACTAAAACTGAAATGTTGGAAACATCTGAAACAGTGATCACAGACATCCTGGTTCAAAGCCTTGTAGGAGGTGGGGGAAAAAGGCAAATTCACTGTGGTTGTGTTTAATCTCCAAGAAGAACTACACATACAGGGAGACGTGATTAAAAGGCAATTAAAAAKAACACTTCGAGATTTTGTTCTTGAGGAGCTTCACAGAATCAGAGAATCATTTAGGTTGGAAAAGATCTGGGAAATCACRGAGTCCAACCATTTCAAGACAGTAAAGAAAATAAATAATAATCATTAAGCTAGAAAATGAGAGAAGGGCAATGAGGACTCAGGACAGCAGTGACAGCTACTTTTAGATAAGAAAATATATTTTAAAAGGTATCATAAAACGCAAGTATTTAATGCCCAAAACGTTTTGCAGGAGGCCAGAAATAATTCTGCAAAAATGTTCAAGACGTGAAAACCAATTAGGAATCTTTTTCAAATCCTTTGGAAGCAAGAAGTGCTGCAGAGAGTTGGCAGCCAGCAGCCAAGTGAGGTGGGAAAGGTGGAGGCAAAGAGGATGAGGTCCAGAAGAAAAAAAGAGAGAAATTCTGTGCGTCCTTGTTGCCTGTGAAATGCCTCTGAAGGGTGCTCACAGGGAAGCTTCCAGAAAAGATGTYTGAGACTGAAGCGTTAATTGAAGGTGTTTGAGAGGAAATGGATACAAGGAGTAATATCATGTCACTASAATTGAATTGCTTCCTAGCTCACCATGTATTTGCTTTATTCRTGTTTGGTCTCACACTTGTTCCCGTGTCTGGTACAACAATTGCCTCGAGGGTCAGGTTTCATCACTCACTGAGCATTGATTAGTTCCTGGATTGACACTGGCTGATTTTTGCCAATTTTTATGACTATTTAGTATATTACTTTGTTTGAAAATGTGCCAGTTTCACCTTATTTTTTTCTTTTTTAACCCTTTCGTTTTCCGTCATAATCCTACATGACAACCCTTTGTATTCCACTGCGGTGCCTGTAATAATTTATTTACCTGATAGCCTGAAAAGTTTCATTGCTTTTTTTGAGTTTATCTGGGTTCTTTTGTTTTCTTAATCTTCRCAGAGATTATTTTTTTAGAGACACTGATCAAAGATTCTCTATCAAGATGGAAACTGTATATGAAAAGTTCCTCTGTGGAAAAATTAATCTGATGTTAGGAAAATTGCCTTTTTTGAAGGACTGGCATTTTGTTGTCACCTGTTTACTTCTTGCATTTCCTTTAGCCTGCAAATACTAATAATTTGTTAATTAATCCCATCAGAATTTACAGGTTTTWATGTGTTTATGCAAGAAGTTACTTCATGTTTTAATGTTGATAAAGAAAAAAATGCATTTTCTGAGTTTTTCCTCGACTTGAGGGATTTTCAGTTCCAGTAACAGMCTGGAGAGGTGTTTTGGAAGACTGAAAACCAGATTAGATGTGTAGATTTCCTCTGTGGTCAGAGCACATAGTGATGGTAATTGCTTGGACAGGTTGCAAACAATTCAAAGCACAGCTCTGCAGTTACTGTACTGTTTTGTCCTGGATTTTCTGTTAAATATCTCTATTTTTTTTTTCTTTGAGTTGGTATTATTCCCTTCTGTATTGCTTCTCCAGATTCTTCTCAGATCCATTAATGGTAAAATCAGTTTCCTTCTGAGAATAACACTGTAGCATCAGTGAAAAAATGCTTCAAACTCTTTAAAACGCCCTTGCACTGAACCTCATGTAATTAAGTTGGATTTATTTTTAAATGTTTAAAATTCCATTTTTTTTGAGAACAGGTAACGTTTAAAATTTTCATAATAAATTTGAAACAGCCACTTAAAGAATGTGGCAGTGCAGAACCACAAGCATCTCAGATTTATGGCATCKGAACATATGGATTTGGCTGTTGCTTTTCCAGATGAATGAATTTTGAGGATTTTCAGTGAAACACCCAGCACAGATTCTGTCTCTCACTGGAACTGTACAGCCTGTATCCATGTGTGTTTATAGATGTCTCTTGGTTCAAAAAGTACASTTGTAGAGTGATGGATATTTTAAGGATCAAGCACTGTTCTTCAGACCTCTTTATGTAAGACATATAGAAAAATCCCACATTTAAATGCTAATTTTYTTCTCTGGCATACAGATTTCTATGAATTTCAGAGGTCAGCCAGGTTTCTTTCCTCTGTGGAGGTAGGAAAAAACCAAGTTGAATAACTTCTGTGTATTTGTCTCATACCCTGCTGTTCTCTCCTTCCCAGGAGCAGAGATTTATATCTGGAAAGCCAAATATTTTCCCTCTACCATTTCCTAGAGTGCTTTCCCAAGACAAGTGCTGTCCTGCTTCTGCTACAAAAGGATACAATCAGGGCACTTTCTAATCCACCACCATTCCAGATTTCTTTGAAGTCCACGGGTGTCCTGAGCATCCTCTTACAGGCTCAGCAAGAGGGGATGTTTGAACAGCTTTCCTCAGCCTAGCAGACTTCCCACCAACTCCACAAAGTTGCTGCACTTTTCTCAGCTGTTTAAAATTCCCATTCTCCCAGGTTATTAAGACTGTTTTTCCTCTTCTTTCTCTGAGTTTGTGATTCTTTCACCTCCAGTTGGTAATGGGAAATCCTGTGCAGATTGAAAAGGCTGTAGAACGCAGATGTCAGTCATTATGCTGCAGTCTTCCTTCAAATCAGTTGTTTTCAAAGGACAAGAAAATGGTTCATTATACATATAWTTAATGAAATCACACTGCTCATTGAGTTTTTGCAGGTTTGCCTGGGGGTGGGAATAAAAACACGATCAATTTAAACATAGCATCACTTGCTGTTCAGCCTTACTGTAAAAAGGATAATAAGGTTTTCATTACAGTCTTTCCTTTTCCAGAGGTTTATATCACCTACTAATTTACTCATTATAAGAACATTACATGGAAGGTTCATGTACTAATCAAATTCCATTTGCAGGGAAACGCTCTCCAAACAGCCTTTCCACCTGCTCCAGCAGACAGGTGGTTTGCAAAAATTGCACTGAAACTTCCAGATGCTTTGGTTCAGAGAGGAGGRAATGTCAGATTAGGGTTCTCTAATGGTGATACAGGAGCTTTCTTGTTTTTCTATTCTCGTGTTTCATCTCATCCCAGGACTTTTGCCATATGAGAGGGTTGGAGTCCCTCTGTTCTGGAGCCAGGCTGGGAGAGATGGGGGTGCTCACCTGCAGAAGGGAAGGCTGCATGGAAAACTCCTTCCAGCACCTAAATGAGCTCCAGGAGAGCTGGAGAGGGGCTTTGGACAAGGACATGGAGGGACAGGACGAGGGGGAATGGCTTCCAGAGGGCAGGGTTAGATGGGATATTGGAAGAAATTGTTCCCTATGAGGGTGGTGAGGCCCTGGCACAGGGTGCCCAGAGAAGCTGTGGCTGCCCCTGAATCCCTGGATGTGTCTGAGGCCAGGCTGGATGGGGCTTGGAGCACCCTGGGATACTGGAAGGTTGATCCCTTGCCTTGTTTGGCAGGGGATTGATCTTTAAGGTCCTTTCCAACCCAAAGCAGTCTGTGATTCCATGATCGTGATGTCAGCACTTCCAGATGAAATTCCTCTTTGAAAAAAAAAAAATGAGGGAGGTGGGAAATGAAAACTTCACTGTGTTGTTGTCAAACACATGTGGGTAGTGATGGTTTCTGTGATGGTTTTTGTGACTCTTTGAGAAGGAAGGGGAGGCTGGGATGTCACATTTTAGGGTACCTTTGGTTCTGAGTCTCGGGCAGCGTTCCCATTTCGTTTGTGCCGAGTGCTGTGTCAATACCTGGCCAAAGCAGACTCAGCCCCTCTGTGCCAAGTGAAAGCTGGGTTTGGACAGATGGCCGTGCAAACACAGAGTTAGAACCAGTCACCAGGGTAAGGCCCAGTGACAACAACCCATCCCAACCCCAACCACTGCTCAGCCTTCCATGGTGCAGCCAAGTCAAGCCCTGGAGGAGGTTGAGACAAAACAACGAGGAAGCAAAACTTCGGATTTGTTTCCTTGCAGGTGTCAGCCCAGCCTTTGAGAGGGTGCAGTTTAACCTGTTTAACATTTCAGTCAGCTGCTTTATGGGATGTTTGGGGCTGAACTCAATGTCCTGTTGCAGAAAGCTTATTTTCAATAATTCCTAAGCTCCAGGGCTAAGTCAAGCAGCTGCTGTTGCCGATTCTCATTCTGAGCCAGCTCCTGAGCTGATCTGCGCTAAATTAACTTTCATTTTAGAAATACTTATTTCCAACCTGGATTTTTCTTTTTCTTCTTGGTTTCACCCCGTTTGTTCTGCACCTGAACAAGTCCTTGTGTGAGCAGAACTGGGAGCAGAACCTGTGGATAGGAAGAAGTGGTGAGGAGCAGGTGGATGCTGCTGAAACCATCAGTGCTGCAGGAGGGAAGGCTCATTAAACTGCAGCCCAGYGGGTGTCTGAGTGAAGTTTTGAAAAGCTTTAAAAGCTGAGGTGAGCTGAGTGATGCAGAGAGGTGATTTAGTTAGTGGGAGAAGTTTGAGGAAGCACTGACTTTACAAAAAAAAAGCTGAAGTACCTTTGTAGTAGTTTTCTGAGTGCATGTGATGGAATAAGATTGCTGTTAGCAGAAAGTACAGACACTGAGGTACAGGATGATAACATCAAGAAGAAGAGGGGGGAGCATAGCTCCAGGTATAGGGATGAGTCAGAATGTCATGAGAGTAATATCTTGGAAGATTTAGCTGTAGGTTGGATTGGACAACATAAGAAGAAATCCAAAAATAATACCTGTATAACAGGACAGAGAGAGAATAATTTCATTTTTGACTGAGACTCTCCAGATACAAGGTATAGAAGCCACAYGACTTCCTCCTGTACCTCTTGTTTCTTGGTAACTGTGGTAAAAGCTGAATATCCAGACTGAATGCACCATGGCAGTTCTGTTGATTTCCA
>NW_026623339.1:604649-606284 GCF_030028575.1 Malurus melanocephalus | reverse complement strand
CTGCGTCAGTTCTCATGAGTGATTACAATTTATCAAATAACTCAGATTTTGTGGCTGGACTATTTCTAGTGTTCTCTTTGTGGCAATTGCAATTTTTATCACTTTACCTGTTTTTTATTTTTTTTTTTAATTTTTTAAATTGTTTCGTCTGTAGAAAATATAAGATGCTTGGGTAAATAGTTCAAGTAATGGGCATCCAGCCTGAACAGGCTGCAAATCTTTCTTCTGAGAAATCTTAGCAACATCTAAACTGATTTTCTGGAAGCAGGCGGATAATTGATTGTGTCAGGAAGATGTTTGTGCTCGTAGCAAGTAGTTAAAGCATTTGATTWGATCAATACTTGTTAGTCCTGGTGAAAGAAAGGTAAAGCAGTAAAACATTATTTGGAGTGGTTATTTTGGTCACCTGAGTGTTGATGTCAATCTTTTCCAGTTGTTCCGCATTTGACTTGGGGAAGCTGATATTCTTAAATCTCACTTTGGGTTTTTTGTAGCAGTGAACATACTTTTATTGATTTGGGGGAGACAAAATTGGATGAATATACTCTATATCAATACTTCAGAACAAGTGAAAATTTGTTTAACAGTTTTCTAGGAGTTACCTGTGAGGCTAAACCTTCTTTCTGCATGGATTAAGGCTGAAATCATAATAAAATCCCAGTTTGAATGGAGATGTATGTAAACAGCAATTGATAATTTCAGTGTTTTACATCAGTTTGTTTATTGCTGCATTCATAGTGTTAGTCAAAAGCTGAGCAAAAATATCAGGCGTCGTTATATCTATTAATTTCTGCCCTCATGCATGCTTTTGAAGAAACTCTAAATTATACATGGAAGTTGGCACAGAAAATCATCAGGTGGAACATATTACATTAATATTTGATATTAAACCCTCCCCTTCCCTGAATCTGGGATGCCCTAGGTATAATTTCAGGAAAGATTTCATGCAGAACATGCTTGGTGATGGGAAACTAGACTCACTGCAGAAATTTAACAAAGGTGGAAGAGTGTAAATGTTAAACAGGACTGAAAATGTCTCTGTAGTCAAAATTTGCCTTTTAAAAAATGATTGGAATTTAGAGTAATTATACGAATTGGCAAATTTAAAAGAGTTAATTTTGTATTTATAGAGTAATATAAGTATAGTTAAGCTCTTCTATGGTGAAACTGTSCTATTGAAAACATTTCTTAAACACTTTAAAAGTCAACAGTGCCCATGATTTACCAAAAATAAGCAAATCACCAAAGAACTACAGAGACAATTTGCATAACTTTGTTGTAAACTTCTCTCTTTGTGAAAGAAATAATTATTGGGTTGAGAAGAACTGCTGATTTGCCTAAACGCTGAATTTCCCATTTGTACCGCAAACTTTATGTGGCATGAAATCTTAAATGATTGAGAAATCTCATCTGGGACCTGCAAAGGCAAAGCTGGAATAAAAAGACAGTTTTAGAGACAGTGATTTCTTGATTTCCTTCACAGAATTATAGAACTGTTAATGTTGGTAGAGACCTCTAAGATCATTGAACCCCGCCATGGACTTAAATGCAAATTTATGGTGAATTTGAACTGTGGGATTGGCAAAGGAAAAGCCTGGGCCTGTTATGCCATACAAGAAATAATTGTATCAGACT
>NW_026623339.1:573593-604538 GCF_030028575.1 Malurus melanocephalus | reverse complement strand
ATGTAGCCAGGAATTCAAACCAGCAAGTTCATTAGATAAGTTCCAGTTCAGTGGCACCTGAAATTTCCTCCCATCTCTTCCTCCTCCAGTTCAGTTCTGACTGAGGCTAATATCAGTTTGTTAATTTGTGCACACCAGAATGAAATAAGAAATGAGAGGCTGCAGTTTGCATTTCATCTGTTCAGTCCCTGTTTGTGCTGCTGTCCTTGAAGTGTGCCATGGGAGCAGCTTGGGAAATGCAGCTTTTGGAGTACCTTGAGGGTGAAGGGGATGTTCAGGCTGTGCCTAAGGAGTGGGGGCAGCAGCAGAAGCCCTCCCATATCTACAAAATGACAAAGCTTTCTTTGAGCATCTCTCAGATGCAGGAAATGCAGATGGTGAAGCAGCCTGGCGCTGCAGTGTGTAGGGAAATGTTGGTGGGTCATAGGATCAAAGGTTGGTTTGTGTTGGAAGGGACCTTACAGAAGGTTCAAATTCCTGTGCCATGGGCAGGGACATCTCCCACAATCCCAGATTTCTCCAAGCCCTGTCCAGCCTGGCCTTGGACACTTCCAGGGATGGGGCAGCCTCAGCTTCTCTGGGCTGTCTGGTCCGATGCCTCAGCATCCACTTAAGAATTTCTTCCTAAAATGTAATCTAAACCTGCCCTCTTCCAGTTTGAATCCATTCCCCCTTGTTCTGTGCCTCCAGGCCTTTGTCCAAAGTCCCTCTCCAGCTCTCCTGGAGCCTCTTTAGACACTGGAAAGTGTTGGAATGTCTCCCCAGAGCCTTCTCTTCTCCAGGCTGAACAATCCCAAGTTTTCTCTGTAACAAAGGGACTCCAACCCTCAGAGCATCTTCTCATATGACAAAAAACCTGGGATGGGACAAAACACAGGAAGAGATTACAAGAAAAGGGAGATTTTGCACCATGATGGTGCTGTGGCAGCAGTGTCAGGCTGTGCTGGACGGGTTCTTGCTGAAGATGCCAGTGTGTGTAGTAAACTTGGACTCTCAGCTGGAATAAAAAAAAATAATTTCAGTAAGAGCTCTAATTAGATATCTGAGCAGCACATCCAGCTGATTCTACTTAAAGAAAAAGAAATGGCTTGCAATKTGTTTTTTGGTTTTTATTTATTTGGATTAAATTTTGGGCTRTAGCCAAACTTAGTTGTGTTAAATTTTGGTATTTGGCTATGGAGATGAAGGTGATGGTCTTGGAGAATGCAGATCAGAAATCTGTGATGCCACAAATTCTTTTTTTCCAAGAGAAACAGACGATACTCACATATTTTTTAAGTGATATCATCATTTAATGTCTAAAAAAATACAAAAATTAAAAGTATATATTTTCATGAGACAGCTTTTCTGAGTAATTTGCTTAATCTGCCCCTTTTTTTTTCTGTGTGTGTAATTATCATCATACCATTGCCAGCATTATTTAATTTCTGTAATTATCAGTATTAAAATGAAAAGCTTTGGGTTTTTTTCAGGCATTTTAACCAATTTCTCCTCTGACAGATTTCTCTTTCTTCCTTTGGTCTGTTTATTGRAAAGATTGGCAGTTCTGTAGAATATGGAGTTTGTAGATGCCTAGTGATTTTCATATATTAAGGGAAAAATAATTATCACTCTTTTAGTTCTGATTATTCCTTTATTATTTCAGAGTTTCAGAAATGGAAGATTGGGCACGTGGTTGATGTTTTTGGGGCAYGTGGTTGATGGGTGCTGGGTTCAGATGTTCTGGAGAGCAGCAGGAGAACCTGCCCCTGAAATCCATGCTCTTTTCCAACATGCATTCAGAAAATCCAGGGGATTTGTCACTTCTGCTAGGTAGAAATGTGGATGTTTTATTATGGGATGTTTTATTAAACTGGGAGATATGAAAACGGGGATTTGGAAATCACACGTACCTGTTTGTTTAGTAAGAGATGCTGATTTGACCATCCCTGTTCTGGTAAGGGAAGGAGCTTGGGCTGAGAGCTGGTTGGAGAATCTTTCTTTGAGRCAAAGTTAGAGGTTACATTTCCTACCACATTTGTGCCTCAAGTCCAGCCCAGTTTAGAGATCCCAAAAAAATGACTTTCTCCCTAACTGAATCTGCTGACAAAGCTCCCTGAAGGACATCACCCTGATCCCCAGTGTGTTTGGTCATATGGATATCTTTGTTTCAGCCTTTTTGAGTTGTTGAATCTCTCACTACTAGAAGTTGGATTCTTGTTTAAATCCAGAATGGCTTCAAGTGACTGCTTTAGAGCTACATTTTTGTGTTGTAAAGTATTTTTTTTTTTTAAGAAGATAAATGTTGGAAATAACTATAGACACTAGTCTAGATTGCAGAATAATGCTTGGACGAAACGGAAATAAATGGTAAACATAATTATTTTCCTTGAAAATCTGAAAGCTTCATTTAATAGAGACACTCTTAGGTAGTTAAAGAACAATAAAAAAGTCTTGGCCTATCAGGAAATTGTTATAGCATCATTATTATTTCACGGTATCTCTTTCTTTCTYTCCATATATTGGTAGATAACACAGAGTGGATAAAGCTTTTTAATTTCACTTTGTTTAGACCAGTAATATTCTTACAAATGTGGGCTCCTTGTTCTGTATTTGATATGGAACGTGATAACCCATTTGTAAGGAGATAAAGTGTGTAACAGGTACCTCTGTGTTTTTATTTTAATTATTAGGGGCTGTAAAAGAGCACAAGAATGCCACATGCGAATCTCTAGAACATAAGCACAGACTGCTGGCAGCCACAATTTAAATTTGAAAGGCCATCAGCATTTCTCTGGTATTTTTTTGCTGATGTTTTAGGCAGTGGAGCTGCGTCTTAAACACTYCTTGCTCTGTTTTGTGGGGTAATGCGTGATCCTCAGGTCCCAAAACTGAAGCAATTAGAGTGGGAAAAGGCCACTCTATGACTCTTGATGCCTTTTTTTTWTWTTTTTTTTTCCAGATAATGCAGGATTTTTTTACTCCTTAAATGGTATTTTCAAATATGTGCCTATTCTGTTCTTTCCAACTCTTTTCCACAGTTCCTAAATACAGATCACTACAGGAAAGGCATCCTGTATCTGCTGTTTTGTGCTTTCCCTGTTGTTCTTCTCCTTCATAGTAAAGATTTGTGATTAGAAAAAAAATAAAAATTGAAGTTTGTTCCATTTTCCCCCTCATCAGTTACTTTTCTAAAGGCAAATCATTCTTCTTGATCAGTGACCTCGAAAACGAGTTGATTTACATTTAAATACAATCTGTCATTTACATTCCTAATAAAAGGGGAATAAAAGGGCCACAATATTCACATTGACACATTAGTTTTTGTCTATCACTGTAAAAACAATTTATTCTAAGCATCGTATCTATGGAAAATAGTAACATTAACATTGAAATTAGAAGTCAAAACTTGACAAACTGACACAATGTACTTATATTCTACATTTCTTTTGTGGTCTTYCTCTCTCTGTCTGCCTGCTTATGAGCTGTTTAAATTCCTTTGCCTAATTTTTAATTTTTWAAAATAATTTGCATTTAAAGAGTGCTGGATAATATTATTTGATAGACCTGATCTATTTTTTCTGTTTAACTTCTGGATGGAAATTTTAATTAAAATACAGAAAATTGGCATTTAAATGGYTCTTATTTTAATACAATATATATGCAGGATGAATGCATTATTTTTATTACTGTTTAAATCTGTGACACAAATGTTACCTGTAGCTGTAAATGAATTTTTTTTTTGTATGTGTGCATATTATCATATCCTTTCAATTTTAGAAGTGGTAGATTTCTGGTTATTAGACTGATTTTTTTTTTTTCCTTCAAATACTCAAATGAAAGAAAAAACAAAACTTTCCAACATTTTCAGATATCAATTAGTGCCTGAACCTCAAATGAAGGTGTGGAATTAGACATGACATAGATATGATATAAATTCCAAAGCAGGAACATAAATCCAACGTTGGTTTAGAGTAGATGCACAGCACTAAAAAAATGCAGATGGAATTCTGACCTCGATAGCTCCTGCAGAGAATAAAGRGCATTTTCAGCCTCTCTCTGTCTTCATTTTGCATGGAGGTAATAAATATACTGAGGATTGRCTTAAAATTTWATCTATTACWTATTGAAAAAAAMCAACCAAACAATAAAACATGATTTTGAAAATTATTCCTGGGTAAAACATCCAAAACCAAAAAAGGACATTTTATCTTCAGCTTCATTATAAATTGATGAACTTGCAATTTAAATCAGGTTTGCTCATTAATTTTCATGTTGGGGAGCTGAAGTTCATTGTATTGATCAGAAGTTCYAAACCTGATGTGATTAAAACCCGTAAGTGCTGTGAGAGAACAAACACTGGTGTTGATCTC
The DNA here is from genome assembly GCF_030028575.1 of Malurus melanocephalus. Classification (NCBI taxonomy): domain Eukaryota; kingdom Metazoa; phylum Chordata; class Aves; order Passeriformes; family Maluridae; genus Malurus; species Malurus melanocephalus. Next base: position 600,186 of record NW_026623339.1, on the reverse strand, counting down.
TGATGTGATTTCTGCTTCAAATTAACAGGATCTTGTTAATTTGCTCTGATGGAAGAGATGTGGGAAGGTTTAATAATTCATGTTATAGAACAGGTGTCAAGGACATGGAGTGACACATCCCATCTCWCTGATTCTAATTTTTAAGGCTCGATTTAATATAATATTGATAACTTGCTAACAGATACTCCATTTTATATTATTTTRAAATCATCTCTCAGGAATATGAAGTCAGGTTTTGCTCCAGAGCTCTGTTATGCAAAACTGAGGAAGGTGGAGCAAATGTTCTTGCAGCTGCCACTTGCCCTTGGGCGTATTTTTGATTTTTGTGTGTAGATGTCTGAGTAAAAATGACATGATCAGCCATATTTCAGTTGCCTCTGGAGAGATTTTGGTTTTTTTTTTTCCCTTAGTGTAGCTGCCCTTCTGACCAAACTTCCATGGGATTCCCTGTGGAAGGTTTTGGAAAAAAAAAAACAAAAACGAAAACTTTTCCAAACCTGCGCTTCCATGAAGCAAAAYGTGGCATAATGAAAGATGTGGAAACATTCCTAATACTGGTATTTGTGGGTTCTGGACCCTATAAATGTCCCCATTGGGTAAAGAATGTGTTCCTGTGTGGGAAACTTGCAGGAAGCTCTAGAGCAGCACATTTTAAAATAATTTTTGGGGTAGAATTGGAAAAGATTTTTGTTGGTCTTGCCTTTTTCTTCACTCCTTTCAGGAGTCAATGTTTATTTCTGTGTGGTGTTATTTTTAAGTGACCTCTCTCTCTAGAGTAATCAACTGACTGATTAAAATGGGATGTTTTGCATAATCAAGTGAACTTTTTGGCCTTTCCTGCTTGATTTTCTCATTTTGTGGAGACCTCAGTGGTGCTGCTGCTGGTCCAGGGATTTGGAGGATTTGGAAGTGCTAGTGAGTAGGATTTTGTTTACTTTTGATGGGCATTAATAACCTCCTGTAACTGATACTTTTGGAGAGGTTGATGTGATTAAAGAGAACCTAAGTTGTGCTTTCTGTACTCAGTCTTTTCACATTTTAAATTTCGGTTTTTTTCCTTTGTGTCATCATTATTTATAGACCTTTTAGTGTGAATAATTTACAGGTGAAGACCTTTGGACCTTAATCCATTGGGATATATTTGGTTTTCCTGGTTCTGTGATATTTTATTTTATTTTTCAAGCCAGTGGGTTAAAGCAGCAGAGGGGCACTTTGGAGAATCCTCTTCTCAATGCCCTGATTTTCTCTGTGCTTTTTGTAAAGCTTCTGCATTCCCTTCAATCCGTAATTTTGCTTTTTCTATTACTTTGTGATCCTTCTTAGATAAACACATTGCACTACTCTCCTTTTCCCCTTTCTAACATGATTTCTTTACCGTTTCTCTTGAAGTTTGCATGAATTTTCTGTCATGTTTAACACAACCCCTTTGAATGTGGTAAAACCTTCATAAGGATCAGCCAGCCTAAAGCAAAGTTTGAGATCTCTGGAGTCACTTGTCTGTCCCTACCAGTGCTCAAGTTAATTACTTGGGAGGATGATTTCTGAGACTATAAACAAATTTGTCTGTGCGCTTTTAATAATTCAACAGTTTCTGTGGCCATTCAGTTATAAAAATGCTCTTTGTCTTGGTTTTGATTGAACACTTCCCTTTTACCTTCAACTGTTTCTCAGATGGTTCTGGAACATTGGATGCTTTGATGTCTCTGCATTTGAGTGCCATTATCTATTAATGAATTTAATAAAAAAGCTCATCCATCACTACTTTTTAGTTTCTTAGACCCAGAAATTTCTCAGACTGGCTGTCATGAACTTTGACGTAATTTCAGTCACATTGTTTACATATCCTTAATTATTATTTTTTTCAGCTCTGTCATCTAGAGTGAAGTCTTAAAGAATGATAAGAAAGTGGGCTTAAGATAGCATCTCTTGTTTCCAGCCACTATTTCATGTGTCATTCTGCTCTGACTGGGGCTAATTTGAGGCTCTGTTGATAACAGATGAAAATATTGATAAATCCTGCACTTTCCTSGTGGGTTCCTTCAGCAAAATTTGGTATTGCAGCGAAGAATGACATGAGACTTTACTCAGGAATAATTAAGTTTTTGACATGAATCTGGTGGCTTCAACAGAAGGTTGAAGAAGTGTAAAAACAGGCGAACAAAAAATTGTTTGTGAAGGGTCTGCATTTTTCTGGTTTGGTTTGCTAATTTAGCTTGAATTTTCTTGTGTAAGTAAAATTATTCTTGGAATGTGCCTTCATTCCTAAGTCAGGGGAGTTCCCTAGTAGGAAGAAGCGATGAGATTTTTGTACTGTTTGATAGGAATTTKCTGCTGATTAGAGCTATCCCCCTTTTTCCTGTCAAGAAAACCAATACCAATATGTTGTGTAATAAGCAAGAATATAGCCAGGTGTATTTTAAAAAATAATTTCACTTAAATGAGTTTATCCTGGAATATCATGTCAACTCTGATGATATAAACCTAAATAACTCGTATTTTGAGACTAAAGAATTTCACAGTAGAATTAAGATCTGCTCTGAGTTGTTTGGAGTTGATAGTTTGTACTTTTCCATCTGAAAGAATGTTTATACTCCGCACAGCACACTTACAGCAATATCTTGTCATGAGAGAGCAAAGTGTGCAAATCCCCAAAAGTTTTACAAAATTAATCCATTCCAAACCCTAAAAAAATCCTAAATAAAAAAAAGAAATTAAAAACCCCATTGCGCTTAATTATTCTTTACTTCTGTGTCTTTTTGCTGTGGGAAATAATTTTTCAATGTAAAAATCTGTATAAATTCTGTTTTGGTTTTTATGTGATGTCACTGTAAATATTTCAAATATTGAAGCAAATTCTTGCTTGAAGTGTCTTTAGAATCACAGTTCCTCTGGGGATCATGGAACACTCATCTGGTAAAGTTTAGTTTTTAATAGTAAGTTCCTGTGGAATTCTTCATGCTCAATACGAATATTTCAACTTGAACATAGATAAAGCCAGATAAAGTTAAAAAAAAAAAAGATAAAGCAAAGCTTTGGTCAAAGTCCATAAAATTTTATGGTACAAATGACTGAACTGTGTTCCTTGGAACAGTTGCTATGGAAATTCTTCTTTTTTTTTTCCACTGGGTTTTTGTTGTGTATGCAATGAGGCATTTAAATAACAGAAGAAATTACAGAGAAAGTTTGGAAAATAGGAGTCAATCTTTTAGTGGACGTACTCAGAATAATTATCATTCTGGCTAGCTTAGCACTGTCCCATCCCTTTTTGCTTTATGGATTCTGCCCACAAATTGACTCTGCACTTCAGAATTAGTAATATGATAGGAAATAGGAAAATTTGGGTAAAATGAATAAACAGACAATGTTGGATGTTGGCTTTATGGTCAGTGGTTTTGTTTCTGTCTCTCCAGATCAGTGAAGAATAAAGTTTAGTTCTGCTAAATCTATCATACTTCATCAGCTTGATATCCTAAAAGGAACTAAACTGATTGCAAATTTRCTGTTCTGTGTATTTGTCTTTTTGATATGTACAGAATTAATTTTATTTTCATTTAAATGTGCCGGGTTCAGTGTAAGTTCATTTAAAAACAAAGAAGCAAAAATGCAATTATGAGCATCAGAAACTGTCAACAGAAAGAAACACACCTTTGAAATGCTGTGTTAATGGGAAAAGGGAGTTAAGAGAAAAGTTTTTGAAAACTACCARGAGAAGAAAGAATTGGGACAAGTCATCTGATACACCAAATTTAGAACTATTCTCCAAAGGTTATTAATAAAGAAAAAAAATGTGTGTATGATAAAAAGGAAATGGGAAATGGGAAAAAAATCACTGGCTTTCAAAAAGACTAGGGGGTTAAATCACACTTGAGAATCTTTGCTACTTTTAAGAACCGTGTAGTCATCATCAATCTTACATAATAGGMACTGAAATCTTTTACCCATTGAAGGCAATAGAGAAAATTACTGATGGTTCCAATAAAGCAGGTTTAGAGCCCGTGTCATGGTCTGTAAGGRCAGGCAGAAATCTTTGCTCTTTTGAGATCCTCTCGTGTCTGACACTCCTGAATTGCCAAGCTCCTGATGAATCCTATCTCAATCTGCAGCACTCGGGGTCATAATTGGAACTTTTATGGGGTGGATTGACTCCAATACCAGCCTAAAAAGAAAACTGAAGTTATTTCAAATAATCTGAAGAATGATAATGTATCAATGAGACTCGAGTATGAAGTTTTCCATTAGGTTCATGATAAAACGTCTGAAAAAAATTCCATTTAGAGTCTGGTTTGTCTTTGACATYCATGTAATATGTAGAGTTTTTAAATTTCAGTTTGCCAAGGTTTGTAATGAATCTGCTGAGTGTGACTCAGAATAATAATAAATTGTGTGAATTGTTTCAGTTATTGCAAATAACTTAAAAATTTTTAGGTATTTTAAATGTCTGATATATAATGAGGAATAATCAGAGTAGAGGCCTCGTTTTTCTTTTTTTAAATTAATAAGGTGCCACTCACTTCAACGACCAAGTCCTAGAATTTGGAGTACACCAAAGTTTCATTCTGAATGTAAYATATATTCTCTTTTCTTGCATAATACAATACCTGTATAGCTGAAATCATAACCTTGAATATCTCACAAAACCAATTTATTTATTCTGCCCTATGGTGAGCTGGAAACACCATTTGTCTATTGTGAGGAAAGAGAATGGCACAGATGAGTTGGCATTTTGATGTTACTAAAAAAAATATAAAGCTAAGGAAAGATTTGAAATAAAATTTTGTGGCTTCTAATTCAGTTCTGTGCCAATGGCACACCCAGGAGGAAAATTATCTGTGCTGGAGCTGGAACTCAAAAGATCTCAGAGGAGATGAGAAGGTGAGTGTGAGGTGTAGGTGTTGTCCTGACAGTAACAGCTTTCTACAAGCTCCTGGTTTGGGTCAGGATGAGGGATCCTAGGCTGGGATGTGTCTTTTAATGTGGTCATTGTTGAGTTGGAAAAGCTCTGTGGAGTTGTAAAAACTCTGTAAAGTTGTAAAAGCTCTGCATTCACCACCACTTATTTATTTCTGACTTCCATCCGCGAGTAGATTGCCTTGATCTTGCTCTAGTTTCAGCCACCTCATATTAATAGGGTAAKCTAATACCCTTCTTGGCTGAAAAATTCAAGCACCGCTGACCTGAGGAGTCACAGAAAAGTGGAGCTATTTTCTTGGAGCAATCACTGCCATTATTGCAAGATTCCYTGTTAATCAACACAATTTAGTGAATTGCATCACTGGCATCCAAAACTGTCACTTTGTGTAGCCAGCCAGGCTCACTGGTGTAATCTGTGGGACGGATACTTAACGGGTTATGATCCCAGAAGGATTTTATAAATAACCCCAGCTTCAGGGGGAGGTGGGATCTGTGACTGTCATTAGTGCTGTAATTCAGAGTTCTGTATCAGCGTGGAGGTTCTGCACTGAAATAAATGTTCCTGAAAGGTCACATGGAATGGATGCAGTCAGGTCTGGCCCCGTTCCCAGATTTTATGAATGAAAACATAATATTGGGCTTGTAAAATCATATCCTTTCTGGTTTAGTGGAAAGTAGCCCTTTTAGCATGCTTCCTTTAGAATTTGTAACTGCTTGTGTAATCTGGTGTGAAAAATGAGATACTCTGCTGTTGTTTCCTTGGGTATGAGGGTATCTCCTGTGTGGTCCTTTTTTTTCAGATGATTGCTCCCTTTGTGTGGCAGAGGGAATGCCACTCTCACATTTTGGCATCAGTAAACATCTGGGTGTCCATGGCAGACATTGGAACTCTTCCCTTCCAAAATCTTGTTCTGATGTCTCCTTGATACCCAAGGCTTTGGTTTCCATAGGTGGCAAAGGAGAACAACAACAGCAACAACAAAATTGAAGCAAAACAAACAAAAATCACCCAAAAACAATAGCAACCTCCCCCACCTCCCCCAAAAAAACCAGGGGAAAAAAAAAAACCAGCAAAGAAAAAGGATAATTTGAAAAATTAAAGCGTTTTTCTGCAGTACAAGGAAATGACAGGGAAGTTTCTGTGAGAGTTACACAGCATGAAGCAAAGCTGAAGTGCTTTATAATACCAGAGTCCTAAGTGAAATATATATATTTTAGCTTGGTTTATTCTGCTTGTTTTATTAAATTTAGCTTCTCCTTTTCTCCCCCAACACCTTTCATAAAACTTTGCTTTTCATTTAGCTTTTCGAGAGTTACTGGCATATTTTAACTACTTTTCCCTTCCCATTGTACCTTCCAAAGTAAATAGTCATTAGAGAACCTGGCTCTGTATTTTGCTTTAAAATCTAGTTTTGAGCATTTTATCATRTATGAATGACCTTAATTACCTGTGRAKTTTCTACCCAGGTTATAAGAAAAGTAACTGCTTAAAAAAATCAAAGTGTGGCACGAGTATGAAGGCGAGTGTGTGTTCTGTACCCAGAGGATTTCACTGTGTCTGGTGGTGGAGTCATTAATCAAATATATTTCCATATTTTCCTGATAAAGAAGGGAAGAATAGGAGTGCAGTAAATGGAGATTTCAGTGATTTGAGTGGGAGAATGCGCTGCCTTTTTGTTTTCTTTTAGTGAAATTGGAAGTGCCATTCAGCCTTATCTGGAAGTTCCATCCAGCACTTTCAGGTTCATGAGTTTTRGTGGTGCTCTGAGCAGGAATAATCTTACATGTGGAACAAAATTATTGTGCTTTAGTTCCTATATGTGAGCCCAGTTCAAACTGTGTTGTGTTTCAGCTGAAGCAAAGGAGACCTTGGTGACGCAAATRACAATTTAAATACTTGGTTAAATATCAGGAAACACAGATCTCTTCAAAGACCTAATAAAACCTTCCAAAACATAAATGCTGTTTTCTGGAGGAGGYTGTGCAGACCAGAAGATATGCAAATATTGGATTTAAAGGTAATTTGTGTAAGCTAACACTGCTAATAATTGGAATTTACGTATGTGCTGGCATATGGGAAAATCTAATTAACCACTCATGCCTAATGTTGCATAATAGGAAATGGTAACTTGCAGGCAAATGCATGAAAAACTCATCAGGTTCTTGTAAGCAGGAGCTGTGATTCAGATTTTGGGGATTCAGGCARGATGCTGCAGCATTCTGTCAGATCAGCAGGGTTGGGCTCTCTGTGGGCTACATGAAAAAAAAAACCCGAGACAAATCCCATTTCAGCCTGGGCTGTGTGGCTTGAAAAAACTCTGAGGTGAGATTGGAAATGGGCTGTGGCACTCAATCCTGGCTGGAAATCCTATAGACACTGGGAAGCTGGGAGTGGGAAAGGCAGGTAATGCCTGGAAGAACCCAAAACATTGTTAGAATTGAAATGACTTTGAAATTTCTTTGTGTGGCAGTCATGAATTTTGAATGCAAAATCAGAATTGTGCATGAATATGTATATATATATATATATATATATATATGTATATGTGTATATATATATATGTATATGTATGTACATATAATATATATGATTTCAAACCAGTTATGTGCAATTATATGTGCATATATAATAATATATATATGATTTCAAACCAGTTATGTAAATTTTTTTATTTAAACACTTCAGTAATTGTCACTTTCTGAGAAGGAGGTAGAGAATGTAGAACTGCAAATAAACAGGTCAGGGCTCCTTCTTGTTTAACAATGAAAGGCACAAAAATGTTGAATTGTCCCAGTGTTAGAAAGGTGGCTTGTACAGTTTTGTGTTCCTAATAAAATGGATCCCTGTATTATGTTCTTCTGTGATGGGCGTAGAAATTTAGAGTAACTTGTCAAATGGAGCTCATTAATTTCAGGAAGAACTAGAAATGCTTTTCTATTTCTTTGATCTAGAAGGAATAACTTGAATTTCCTACTTCACTTARAAGTGCACGTACTTTTTAATTTGTTTGTTTTGTGTTTGAGGAGAGTAAGGATAAAGAAAAAAATTGAATAATTCCTAAATCAACAACAATTTTTTTCAGCCATATAAATATATTTAAATTATCTGCCAAGAAGGCAAATTAAATATTTAGTATATAACTGTGGATTTCCATACATTTTTTACTGTAATTTTAAGCTGTAATTTACAACAACACTACAAAATTATACCGTTGAGACAGTATAATTTATGAGATGTGTTTGTAGTTTTGCAGCTGATAAGGACAGGATATGAAAAAGAGAAATCACAGCCACAGTGCACCGTGAAGTGACAAAGGAGACAATTTATGTGATTCTGACAGAAGATTGTTACAGGGAGCAAGGTCAACTGTGTACAAAGCTTCTCCTGAAAGTGTTACATTTAAATTAATTAAGTTTATTTTAATGGAACTCCAAGTGACTGGGTCTACACAGGGTATGGCTTTTATCTGCCCAGGATAACTGAGCTACTTTTCATTCCTCTGTGCCTGGCTGGTAAAATGAAATGTTATCTTAAGGCATTCTGAGAGAATGGAACAGAGGATGATGGATAGATAACTGTGAATAAGAGTAAGACACAGCACTGGTGATTAGAACACTGATTGTATCAAGAACATTTAAGAAATTATTATTTTTCCCCTCCTCTCATGCACTTGTCTCACTCATGACAGGATCAAAATTAATTCCATGAAATAATCTCTTCTGATTTCATGCTTTCTTCTCAGGCGTGAATGCCATGTTTTGAGAGGAAATGCAGAGCATCAAAAATATAAATGGGAAGAGATAAGTTTGTGGCTCCCAGTGTGGAGAGAATTGTACAGGAAATGCAAAAGGTGACATTGGAAGTGCAGAGGAGCAGATGAGTGCTGAAGGTCAGCTCCCTTCAGGTCATCCAATTCTCTGCCTTTGTCCTGAGATGAGTACAAATGAGAGGGAGGACGAGGACATGTCATAAATGATGCCAAATAAGTGCTATCAACACGTCAGATAACGTGAAATATTTACAATAATGGTGTTATTTGGGCTACTAGAATGCAGGCTTTGAGTGTGAGTTTCAGTGGCAATAAAAATAAAACGTTAAGCTCTTTATAGATTTTAATTTTTATTATTATTGTTGTAGGAAAAATAGTAAGTTGAATTGGCTTAGCTTAAAATAAATCTAATTTGACCCATAAATCTAATTTCCAATATTGTACTTTTTAGCAAATACTCCCTTCAATTACAATCCCTGCATAGTTGTAGATTTCAGATAGCATTTCTGTATGCTAGATTACAGACAGATTTCTGTAAGCAAATTTTGCCACATAGAGATAGGCAAATAACGGTGATTTCTGGGGTTAACATTTTGTCTGATTCTGTTATAATGTGTGTGACATGGCTTGGATTTTGCATATGTTAATAGGTGAGATTCATTTATGGATTTGATTAAATGTGCTCATTGTTGTGAAACATTTTGTTGCAAGACTTGCATAGCTAAGATTTATCTTATTATTTTAATTTACTTTGCTTATTTACAATAAGCTAGTGGAATTATGCAGAACTGTTTTTTTCCTCCAAAATTGTATCAGTTATTACCAGTCCTTGCTCAAAAGTTTCCTTGTGAGGCCAGCCCTGTGGTGATGTTCCCAAATTCAYATCTAACAAGGAATTTCAAAGTAATGGAAGTTCAGTACCTGGGGTTTCATACTATGACCTCATACATAATTAATTTTTCCCCCACTGTGAGAGTTTAGGATTTTTTTTTGCGATGGTAGAAATAGAACAGTAGTAGTTTATTGATATATKTTTGATTGTAGTRTGTTTTATATGTTTGGAATTAAATTAAAGTTTCAAAAGGCAAGTATTTTCTTATTAATATCTGGTTTCAGTTGAGTTTGCTCTGWTTATTTAAAAAAAAAWTAATTGCTGGTATGAATGTTTGATTTCCTTTCTGTGATCTGAGGAAGTAATTAAGTGCTGTTAAATAGGATCCTATTTCTTGAAATGAGTTCACTTTCTTTTGAATTTCCTCATTAGCTGCTATCTTACAATTAAGTAATTGTGCAAGATCATCATGGATTAAAAGTAGTGTAGAGGATTTAAATGTGTAATGCTGCTTTTGGGAATGTGTGAACTATTGAGGAGCTAGGGAAGGGAAGAAGTGCAGAAAAAAAAGTGTGAATATTTGATTTCATATGATTGTTTTTAATTTGATTTAGTACTTTTTTTCTGTCAAAGTGAAATGCTAGTAAGGAGCTGAGCAACCTGAAGTGGACTAACAGGTGATTTTTATATTTTCTGGCTGTCAGGAGGTGCAAGGGAAGAGAAGGGAACAATGGGAAATGGCCTTGAGTTACATCAGGGGAGGTTCAGGCTGGGTATTAGGAAAAAATTCTTCACTGAAAGAGTGGGCAATCAATGGMATAGGCTGTCCAGGGCAGTAGTGGGGTCACCATCCCTGGAGGTATTCAAAAAATGAGTATTTGTGGCACTTAAAATGGTTTAGTGGKAGTGGTGATAGTCAGAGGGTGGGCTGGATGATCTTTGAGGTATTTTCAGATTTACTAATTTTGTGTTAGAAGACACTAAAAAAGGGACTTCTTTTTTTTGCCTGATAAATAAATCATATGTATATAATCTGTTTTTTCTGATGTGTTTTCTGTCCCTCCTGGCACCAACAGCCCATGGAGAGTTGTTTGAACCTCCCCTTTGACCTCTGGTGCAGTGAGAGCTCTGACAGCACCACCACTGTGTAGATACTGAAAAAGAAAACTTCCCCACTGCTTCAACCCTCAATTTTTTTTTTTTCCTGAACCTGCCCTTCCCAGCATCAATTCCTCATTTCCAGCAACATCGTGGGTCTGTGATATGAAATAATTTCCACGAGTGCCCCTGTGCTAAGCTGCTTGGTTCCTCTGAGCGCCTCTTTCAGTAAATAAGCTGCTGATGCTTGAAAGGCAAATTGGAGCTGTCATCTCTGTGTTTGCCCTCCCAATTCCTGCTCCAACATTCTGGCACCACGTGCCCTGCTTGTTTCATCCCACAGGAAGAGGGAAAGGATTAGATTTATCTCTCTCCTAAAARCTGGCCCAATCTTCTGTACCCTGGAGGTTTCCTTATTTTCCWGGAGATGCTCTCCCAGGGATTTTTCCTTTTTCTGTACCAGAGCAGGCACTGGGCTGGGGTGTCAGTGGTTTTACTCTCAGTTTAATGAGAGGATGAAGTGGTTGATGCCTCTGAGTAGGAAGCTCTCCCTGACAGGTTTTGCTGGGCTTCTCTCAGAGCCTCAGGCAGCCTCAAGCTCAGCAGCCTCAGGTCAGTCTGTCAGGGATTTTTTTTTCTATTTTGTGGGTTTTCCCATTTCTGTTCCCTTTCATGACTGCACTGAGTTATTTTATGAGCTGATATAAACTTCTCACATCTGTAGTACACTATGACAAGGAGTTCCCAAACCTTTCCTGATAATTTCAACAACTTCTCTTTTTTTTTTTTTTTTTTTTTTTGACACCTTCTTCATATTTTCATTTATTGGAAAAGACAAAAGCAAAAGGTTTTTTAATTTTATTTGTGAAACTACAAGTTATTGTCATTAGGAGAGGTTTTTTATTGGGAAAAGAGGGTGGTGGAGTGCTGAACAGGCTCCCCAAGGAATGGTCACAGTCCCAAACCTGACAGAGCTCCAGGAATGTTTGGACAATGCTCTCAGGGATGCACAGGGTGGGATTGTTGGGATTCAATTGTGCCAGGCCTTGTGGGTACCTTCCAGCTTAGGATATTCTGTGTTTTTATGATTTTAGGTTTTCATTTGTTCAGCACTGTGMAGACTTTTTAATCTCTTCAGTTTTTCCTTGAAGTCCTTGGCTGCCCTTGTTGCCATTGCAATATTCTTTGCAGGAAAATGATGGCTAAATTATATTAATGATATGAATTTATAGATTTATAATGGCATAATGGTGTTTTCTGGTTTGTTCTCGTTCTCTTTTAGAATAATWCCTCACTTTATTTTTGTTGTTACCCTGTGTTAAGCTGGCATTTACAGAAAGCTATTATAATTCACAGATTGCATTCCTGGGTTTTAATAACCAATTCAGAGTCCATCGTTATGCATGCMGGCAGGATCCTGGTCCTTCCTGGTTTTTATCACTTTGCATCTATCAAAGTTAAATTTAATTTGTCTCTTTCACTGTCATTGTGAGAACTTCAAAGCAGTCCTGCACCGTGGTTCTTGTTTGTTTGGAAGGAAAGAAAAAGGGAGGAACAGATCAAATTCTGTGGGCTGGCATTTTGCATTTCAGTAATGTATGCAGTCCTGAGATCTTTTAATTTATTGTCAGTAACCAGGTTTCCTGGAAACATGAGAGAATACATGAAAGTAAAGGAAAATAATAAAAGTTGGACTATCTGTGGTTTGAATTCTTTGTGAAGGGTGGATCAGGGAGGCAGCTTGAGATGCAGGAGTGAGAATGGAACCTGTAGCATTCCCAGAAACCTGATGCCTTGTGAGGAGTAATGAATAAACACCCAAACAGGTGTCCCTGCCCATGATATGTGCTAGAAAAAGATTGGAAATGGACTTTTTCAGGCTGTTAAAGACATGGCAAAAATCTGTTGCTGCCCCCCAACCTCCCCAAAGCGCTGGAGCTGAGAGCAAAGCCAAAGGAAAGGCTTAACCCTAGAAGGACACAGTTAAAAAAAGTAGAGTTGTTCATAAATCCCTTTCATTTTCATTCTTTCTTCCTGAATTTTCTTTAGTGTAGTGGCCAAGCTGTGTTCTAATAAAATCTGGGTTTGCTAATTTGAAGCCGTTGTAGTGTTTTTGGTTCTCTTAATTGAAAGAAAAGCTACGAGTAAATGTAGCTTAAAGTAGGGCTTGACACAGGGCCCAGTTAAAGCCACAGAATCTGAGAAATTCTCTGAATTARTTACCAATTACAGATGTAGTCGAGACTGGACACTAATTTATTGAACTGTCTTGGTCTTCACTTGTGGTTATATAATAAATATCAACAACTAACTTAAAAAAACCTGAAAATTTGTACAAGAGTTACTGTAGAAGTTCTAGGAGGCAGGGTTAAGACATTTTTGTGTATGACGATGAAAACTAAAAAACTGCAAATTTGGTTTGCCACTAGGTTTTCATTCTTGGGTTTTGTTTTTCTTGGCTTGTGTTGATTTAGGTTTTTTTTCCCCCTTCGTTGGGTTGGTTTTTTTTTTTCCCTCCTCCATATTTCAGATGTTGATTTACATTAATATGAGGAAAGAATTTTTTTTTTATAAAATACAATGCTGGGCCTTTGTAAAGCACAACATTATTGAAAGKGTATTTATGTTTTGAAGGTGTTGCAGGTCAGGTTGGCTTCGACTGCAGATAAATGCTAAGAGGACAACACAATTACATCCCAGATTAAAAAAAAAAAAAMCCTCTCCTTTGTCCTTGGGATGATTGATTCCTTCAWGGAATAGGTGGGGGAAAAAAAACATGTTTAGTTATGAGTACTAGGCAGAAAGGAAAAAAAATATGTGCTGATGATAATAAATTAGATATCCTGTTGCAAATTGGAGCATTAATAAAGCAGATGAGRAACAGCCACACCAGTCTGCTGTCAGACAGCAGAAGGCTGAAACCRCAGTGATAAGAATTATTTTTGAAGAAAAAGTACAGCACAGTGGAATTAGTGAGGACAAATGAGGAATTTAAGGAGTGGGATGTAAACATGTGCTTAAAACCAAGTGAACAACAGCAAAACATCCACGAGGGATCAGCTTAGAGAGCTTTTACGTGGCAGCAGAACAAGGGAGAGGGTGCTGAGGATTTGTGAGGGCAGCAGAATCACCTATGGGCTTTGTGTTGGGATACAGGCAACAAAACAAAACAGAATTTGGGCTTAAAGGCTGARCATCCCTTGATCAGGGACAAATGGTGATCCTGGATACTTTCCATGCCTGGGCAATGAGGAGAAACTGTGATGACACTTGATGCTGTTGAATTATCTGCTTGGTTTTCTTTAATTCTGCTGCAAATACCCCATTAAAGTCCAGGAACGTTCATGCATCGTTGTGGTGGCTGGCAGCCATCACACTGGGGTTATTAAWGGCAGGGATGTGAGCCAAATCAAATAAATTTACTGTCTTGAGAACTGGTTTGTTCTAACAAGACAGAAAGGAGGAAACTTTCAAAAATTGGTATGGTTAGGAAATTAGTTACAGTGGTGATGGTGAGTTTTTATGCAACTGCTGTGTATGGGTGATGTCAATATCAGCTGCCACTAGATTTTGAGATTTTTCTATCTGGAAAGGTGTCCCAGGACAGGTTGGATTKGGCTTGGAGYAAGGAACTCTTGTGGAAGTGTCCCTGCCTGTGGTTCTTTTAGGTTCCTCCCAGCCCAAACCATTCTGTGATTCTGTGATTCTGTGATTCTGTGATTCTGTGACTATATGATCTCCAGTTCTGCAAACAATCACTTTATTTGGAGAAATATTGCTTAAAACAAACCACCTCTGACATGTTCTCTGATCAAACAGCTCTCTGTATTTTTTTGTATATTTTTAAACAAATAGTRGCTTGTACCAGTCAGTGCCAGCACCTTTCCAGCTCCATGAACTGTGTTTCCATGGAGCATAAATCTCCCGATGTCACTGGCCTGTCTGACCCATTCCAGCACATTTATAATTAGTGGGAACTCTTAAATCTATATGCTCCTTATCTTAATGGAAGGTAGTGCTGTAGATTGTAGGGTGTTGGCTGCTGGAGTTCAAGGGGTCTGGAATTCAGTTGGATAAAAGCAGTTTAGTTCTGGCTGGAGCACGTGAATCGGCTTCTCTGAAAACCTGGTTGTTTTTTGGGGGCTATAAAACGACCTTCAATGTGTTTGCATGGCTGTGGAGAACTTTTTGGAATGAAGCCAGATCCCATCCTGTGCCTTTTTAAATTTTTTTTGTTGACAGTGTCCTGCAGGAAGGAAGAGATGTGATTAATGTAATCACCTCCGTATCACRCACTGTATCTTTTAATGAAGTCAGTTCTGTTTAATGTAATCCTTATCTGRGAGACAGTAAAGTTCTGAATTTAAAATAAGCAGGGATAAAAAATCCATCTCAGGTCCCCGTTCCTCATACATATTTTTTCCCTATTTAAAAATCTTTTAGAAGTTGTTTATTKCTGTGAAGAACCTCTTTAATTTCAGCTTTTACTAGCTTGGCCTGTACTGAGGAGTCTGTTACAATAATTGGTTATTTTTTGTTTTTATGATTTCTGAAGTTCTCTTAATTAAAAATCTGTATATCTATGGTACCARCTGTAATTTTGTTACCCCCCCATGTAATACTTCGTTGCATATTCAAGTGTCTGCTTTTCCCATTGTTTTGTAAGAKGTTAATGTTGAGTTGTCAGCCTTGCTCTTGTCCTCAAATTTTAAGCAAAGGCACAAGATTTTTTTCCTTCTTTCCTGGATTGTCTTCAGTACTGTGCATACTCAAGAAAAAATAAGAAAAAAATCAAGGTGAATCCAAATGTAGAATGGATTAAAGAGAGAGGTCAGGTGTTTGAAGTCTTATCTCTTTGCACGACATTTTTCCAATGTTGTGTGTAAATTTTGGGAGAAACAGTTGCTTCTTTTTTTTTTTTWAAGTCACCTTCTTTAAAGGCTCTGAATGGCATMTTTCACATTAGAAACTGTACATGTTCCCTGATTGTCTGCATCCCTTCCTTTTGAATTAAGAACTGTTCTGAATAGGAAGCAGAGAGCTTTATTATCTTTAATTCGATTAATTCAGTTGAGAATATAATGGTGATGCAATTCTTATGCCACATTGTATTTCAGTTTTTTCCCAATTTACAGAACTACAGCAAATCCTGTGAACACACAGCTGGGGAAGAGAAAACTTTTTGGATTTCATCATGGATGGCAATCTATGCATTGTGCTTTATTTAAAACWTCCATCAGCATAAGAAAAACATCAGGAAAGTTTTCAGTAACAAATGACCAAACAGAATTAAGCAACTTGATTCTTATTCTTGAAATTTTGTTCTATCATTGCAGATTTTAACTTTGTCCTTTTTTTGGATTAGTGGTARATAATTATGGAATGTACCTATCAGAATGAGGCCTATTCTGACATGGTTTTTCTAGGGTTAGAAGAACTTTCTGTAAAATATTTGAAGAAAGAACAGATTTAATGAACACAATATCAGATGATTAATTTCTCTGACATTTTTGAGAATTTCTCAGAGGCAGCTGATGAGCAGCTGGACAAATGCAGGTAGAGGAGAGTGTGAACATCTGGAAGTTGGTGGGGATGGTCAGAGAGGTGGTTAATGACCCCAGATATTAATTGCTGAGGAAAATGYCAGCTCTGCTTCCACTGGGCTTTGTTTGAAGCTATTTAATGTGCTAATTATGGAGTTGGAAAATTGCACATCTCCTTCTCCATGGTCTGTAGGCTTGTGGACTTTCCAAGGGGAAGGGAGACTCCTCTCATCCAGGGAAATTGTACAAGCTTTGGGCTGGTTGTGTGTGTAAATCATACACTTAAAAGGTTCTGTTTTGTGCAGGAAAAGCATTGCACCTGTAGAAACAAGAGCTAAAAAACTCTTAATTAAAGTGACAAATAATCAGACAATTTAAAGCTTACTGAAAGGGAAATCTATTACATTATTGCCATTCTAGTGAAACCAACAGGGAAACAGCCAGCCAAACTAAAAAAAGCTCAAAACCCCCYAAAGCTTTGACTCTCCATAGGAAAAACTGTCAATTGTTTCATTTGGAGGCAGCAGTGGTTGATCTGCCTGGAATAAAGAGTTCCCTCTGAGAGAAATGAAGAGCAGCTGCAGGGTAACACAGAGGTGAGGTTAATTGTTTTTTTGTMGTTTCCAAGGATGAGGAGTTGTAAATAGGATTCTTTCAATGAAAGGATGACCCCCACATGCAGAAGCAGAAGCTTGCAAAGTCATGGTTAGGATTAAGTCCAAGAACACTTTTTCTTTTTTTTAAGAATTGTTGGAACCTGAGATGCTCATTTTGTGTTGTAAGTGGAGCAAATGTGCTGATTTCAACCAAAGATGCTTCATACTTCTTTGCCTTTGTAAAATGTCAGCTAATTAACTAATTAACTAGTGCCAAGTTAATACAGTGAAGAAAAAGAACAAGTTAAATAGGTTAGGTGAATAAATGTTTATTATTTTTTTCTGCGAGATGTGTGATTAATGTTTCCTAAAGTAGAGGCAGAAGAAAAAAGTTTTAAGAGTTACGGTTTTATTACTAAAAAGGAAGGCCATTTATGTAAATTCTGCATATCTACAGCAATTTAACTGTCTTGCTCAGATATTACTTTGCTATGTGTAGAAATTTGCATCATTTGGAGGAAAATATGATGGAGAGAGAAGGCAGAGTGTAGGATCTGCACCAAGGACCTGATTTAAAATCATTTGATTTTCCTGGGCTTGCAGCATGACCCGATGTGAACCAGCTCCCAGCAGCACTGAGCTCAGAGCTTTGATCACATCCAGAGCTGTGAGAGGACCTTTATTAGGATGTGCTGAGGAGCTGTGTGAACACAGAGCCATTTGGGGGAAAATCTCTGGTCCTACAGAAGTGACAGGATTTTTTTGCTGAGGCCTGGGCTGCCTTGTGGTGCAGATTCCTTAAAATCTTCCATTTCACTGAGCATTTTGGGAAACTTCCCTACCTTGACTGCAGAAGTCACCCAGAAGAAAAGAAAGTTATATAAATAATGCAAGATAAATGATTTGAATATAGGAATTTTATGTGTGGCAGTTGAAAGCAACTTTCTAGCACTTTGACTGCTTACTCAGAGTAAATTACTTTTCACGTGGTTTTACTTCTAATATTTATTAAAGCGAACAAATGTGAACAACCCCATTTTTCATCCTTCCTAGGGATAGCATTCCTTGAATCACCAGGCTGGTGGGTTAATRGTTAGAATTYTGTGTTTTCATCAWGGGCTGCTTCCATTTAAGAGCTTTKTTGAGGCCAAAGCAGAATCTCACCCTTCTGTGGGGGTGGAGGGTTGGTGGAAAGGGAGAGGGCTGTGAATCCAAAAGGAAGTTGAGATCTTAGAAAAGCTCGAATTAAAAATTCTCCAAAAATCTCAGGAGTGGGGCCTAAAGGTTTAGTTTGGCTTGATTATTCCTGCCTAAGTTTTAGGAAAGAAAAGAGAAGAGTTGCATTCATGAAACAAAATAAATATGTCAAAAAGTTGCTTAAGTGCCGAGACAGATATTCCTTACACACCTCCAAACCATCCTGCTCTGTTTATTAGTATTTTTTTCCCCTTTCTTTCTCCTTTCTCCATTTTTTTTTAAGCAAGGTGATGGGAGCTGCCCGTTTGAACTGTGATTGTTTCAGCCAGAGCTGCTGCAGGCTGTGCTGGGCTGCCATTGACAAATGATAAGAGCTTTTATCTGCAGAAAGGCATGTTCTCTATTCCCTTTCCCGCTGCACTTTTACTCCTCATTGTTAGTCTCTGTCCTCTTGGCATTCCCCTTTTATTTCCTTCCCTTGCAATTGTTATTCACTCCTGCTTTTTGTCCTTCTGCCTCTCTTTGTATTCTTGTGAGAGCAGAGACAGAGAATGGGCAAATGGGTTGGGAATTGTGCTGRGAACCAGCTCCCTTGAGTGTCAGAGCTCTTGCAGCTCCGCTTTCTGCTGCTCAGGTCAGAGCAGAGGTGTARCTGCATTGCTCAAAACTGCAGATAAATGGAGGGAGCAGAATCCTGGCTTTAAATACCAACGGGTTTTAATATATATGTATATTTTTCTGTATCACTGCAGCCCTCTGCCAGCCAGGTCAGCCAGGGGCTGGGCTCTCTAGGGCTGGGTGTGTTGTTGGTAGGATTTCTGATGTCTGAGCTGGTTTGTCCTGGGCTCCAGCCTTCCCTGAACCTGTGATGTCTTAGGATTTCAGCTTCTATATTTTTTATGTATCTGTAATCTCTAATTCTTTAGTGGATAACTTCAGACTCCACAGACAGTGCTGAGCTCCTGCTCTCCCATTTTAGACAAAACAATTCCTCAAGGACACCTCACTGTCTCAGAGATGGAAACAACAGAGAATTGGGGGGAGGCAACTTGGAGTAAATTACTTCATTACCTGGAGCTGGAATTGGAGGATTCAGCCCCAATGTGCAAATGGACAAAAGTGAGAAAGGGTGAAAAACCCGTGAGCCATTGTCCATTGTGGGTGCAGCCCCTGGGTGGGCTGGGACTGCCCTGGATGGACCTGAAGGCCCTACAATAAACAGAACTGCTTTTTATTCTCTCAATTTTGTTCTAGGTAAGCCCATTAAGGAATCACCTGGAGGAGCTAATCCAGAGCCAGCTCTCCTGCATCTCTAAACGCTGCAATGCTCTGTAGGCACACTCAAGGCTATAACCATTCATGTGTTCCAATTTCCCCCTSCCAGTGAAGCACACAAATGCCTGTGAAATCAGTCAGATTTATTTTTTTTTTCCTGCGTCAGCCTCAAGAGATTGTGTATCCTGCTGGAAGGAATTCCGTATTCCTTGCAGAATCTGTCTCTGTGCAGAGAGGTGTTTGTTTTGACGTTCTCAATCTTCAGTGTGAACCAAGGACGTGCAGACTGTCTGTTGTTTGGTTTTTAACTCATTTTAAACCAGGCTTTGGCTGCAAAACTGCCCTGTCCTCCACCCCTGCTGGTTCTCTCAGAGCTTTGCTGGTCACCTGTACTGCCACCAGTGTGGATTCAAAGGACACGGAGTTGAGCATTTATTTTCCTTCTGTAGGGTTTAGTCGGTGTCCAGCCAGGTTCTGTTCATGGTGGAAATTTCTGATTCTGTTTTTGGTGGAATTCACAGCCCTGCTACCAAGGGAAAAGGATAGAAACATGCTGGAAAAGCATGGGAGATGGAGTGGGTTTAAAGCATGGGAGATGGAGTGGGTTTAAAGCATGGGAGATGGAGTGGGTTTAAAGCATGGGAGATCAAGTGGGTTTAAAGAATGGAAATGCCCTGTTAATCTGCACTCAGGGACTGTGAGCAGAGTGGTGACTGATGGGGGACAATCAAAGCATATTTTCTTCAGTAGTCCATATAAACGCCTTGAACCATTAGGTGTGAAAAATCTAGAATTCAAAAGTTAGTATTTTAACTTCACTACTTGAAAATACGGGCTAAATAACTATTTTGCCTTTTAACTCCTCTCACCTTACTGATTTTCTACCTTGCTGGKTATTCTTCTTTTACTAATGAATATAATTTTTTGCCTCCCAGTAGCCAACAGAGTGTTGGAAGTACAGACCTGTGATGCCAGCATTGCCAATCCACCCTTGCCAGCTGATTAATCCTCCAGCTTTGCTRTGAGTCAGGTAGAAAGGGTTTTTAYTTTATTCAGGGTGAAATGTTTACCATCTGTCTTTCACGTCTGCATTGCAGATGTGAGCTGGACGAACAGCTGGAGATCGGTTCAAGACTGGCAATGTTTCTATTTCTGAAAAATGATCACTTTGCTTCAGCAAACATTGCTTTTGCTTATGTAGATTTTAAGTGTTTTTACTCTTACATTGAAATTTCAGCTCAGAAATGAGTTGCACTGTCACTTGTCAGCTTTGACCCTCAGAACTCTGTGTAAGTCACAAGGAGAGTGGATCTGTTGTGGGGGAAAGAAGGGAGTTGTAGTGTGACAGACAAACAATTCCACATGCAGAAGAATATTTTGGGTTTGTAGGATGTTCCAAAAAGTGAAATTATGCTGTGTGAAAAGACTGGTGGCAAGGGGGGTGTAGGGTAAGACTTTTGGGGACTGTTGTGTAATGGAGAATTCTACTGATGTGGATTTTGGCTCTGATACARGAATCCACTTGTTCAAGTAAATACTTGTTAGTATTTACTAAAGAAAATGCTTATTTTCTTCACGGATAGGCTTAGAAGACAGACTGCCCAAACAAATGCTCACACTGAACATTACTGAGCTTGGATAGAGACATTCCTGTATTGCTGTATTTAGGAAAAGCTAAAAACTCAGAACAAGAGACATTTTGGCCCATGCTCAAGGAAGAAGAAACACAGTAAGGCAGTAGAATTCCTAAAATATATTCTTGAAAAAAGTATGGAGCTAGTTCCAGGATCAGGACTTCAATATCTGCATACTTCTATGGCAGTATTATTGCAGCACTATTAACTTACATTTCCTTCCAGTGGAGTACTTAAAGCTAGTTTTGGGGAATATTTGCTCAAATATTCATAAATATTCTCAGTATCCTGTCCTTTATCCAACTGAGCAGTTCCTATTTGCCTGTTGGGTGTAGGAAGTTCAATGCAGAAATTGCAAAGAAGAAATGTTCCATCAATTTATATACAAAGACTTGGGCAGGTAACTTCTTTTTAGTCTTGTCATTTAAAATTGCTGTTGTGACAGCAGCTGAAGGAATGTTGAGAAAAATACATTAATTTGCCTTTTTTTTTACTTATTTGCTGTTGTGGTGTAGGTTTGACTGCAAATGAAAAACTGTCATAAGTTTTTAATAACGCTTTTTCTTGTATGTGCCCTTTTTGTATTTGAAAGTACTGCTCACYCTTTTATATTGAGTTTTGAAGGATATTTTATTTTTTAATAGAGGTTGGACCTGAGGCCATGTTCTGTCTGTAACATCTGATCATCCAGGTTATCTTTAGGATCACCTGCTGTCCATTGAAATARGATTTTATTGGGTCTGGACTGGGTTACAGCTTTGAATTTATTYTTTAATTATACAAGAGTCTGAGTACTTTTTTTAATAGTGAACAAAAGTATGATTAGTAAAAAGAAAGACTCTGTGACACATTTGAAAGTGTCGTAACTCATAATTAACCGATTTGAATAATTGGCTACTTCAGGATTATTTTTTTGAATCCAGAGGCCAACTGTAGCAGCAACTAACTTTATATGAAAAAGAAACATCTGAAAGATGATGAAACATTGCTGGAAAAATGATGGCTCCCCCATCAGCCATTTTTACAGCAAATAGAAAGCTTCTTTAATATTTTCTTTAATGACATGTGGGTGTTTTCAGCATTGTAAAACATGAAACCAAATGGGTTTTGTGGAAGAGTGGAAAATGAATAATAGTGATTTTAGCACACACTAGATATCACCTGATAGTTCTGTTATCAAATGTTTGTACGTGAGAGGGGGCTGATGGTGGTTTTATATGTGATTTATAAACACGTTGAGTAAGGAGTTCTGATCACCTCTTTTTTTTTAGCAAATGTTTTAACCCAGGGAGAATCTTTTGCAGCCCATGAATGTATTTTGCAGAGACTCACCATCGTGTTAATATTGATTTATAACAATTACTCAAGACATTCTCTTGAGTAGAGCAGTAGAATTTATTTTGTAYACACTGGATAATGCTGCTAAACCCTGAATATGAACCTTACGAATTATTCTTTCTGAAGTGGATTGTGATTCAAGGAGCAACAGCTGAATTTATTTTGATTTTATTCCCTTAATTATTGGCAAATTATTTATTATTTATCTATGGCAATCCATTTATTTATTTATTTATTTATTTATTTATTTATTTATTTATTTATAAGTGTTATTACTGAAATCAGCTTATTAGTTAAAAATACTAACTTAAAAATACTAAAGTTACTAAGTTAAAAATACTAAAATTGTTTTCTGGAGAAAACAATTAAAACTTTTGGGATACTGTATACAGAGGGCTTGACTTGAACCTCACACCCTGTTCATTATGATGTTACTGGTTTGTCTTACCCTTCTAAGGGTTCTTATGGTATATGGAACTTTTTATGTTTTATTTTAATTYTAAAGTAAAGGGAAATATTGAAATSAGAATTATTTTAAAYRCTTTTTCATCAGATTTTTCTGTCTTCTTGGTTTTTATGGACAGGTTAGTTTTGTAGCTTTGCTTGTCACCAAATACTTAAATCACTTTCCAGCTCAMTGAGGTGCACTGGATGTCTCTTAAAAAACTGACAGCTGGATTTCTCTCCATCTGGAATTTCAAAAATGACCTCAACTTCCTAAAAAATTGCATAATGAAATGAAATGGCAAATAAAATGGCAGCAATTTGCTGTTGTCTTAATTTTAGGCTTTGTTTAAACTTTTGAGCCTACGGATGGTCTAGAGAACCCATTAGGGTTTTAAATAAGTACTGCTCTTTTTGATGCAAAATCAAGAAATGCTGAATACTGTGGGGAAATTTGATTCAAAAATCCATACAGAATTTGTTTTATTGAATTTGTTTTATTTTATTGAATTTGTTTTATTCAATTTCTGACTCTTCTCCTTCCTCGCCTCTCCACTCCAGGCAGCGCAGGGGAATATGGGGGTTGTAGTCAGTTCCTAAATCTCCTGCTCCTGCCTCACTTTCCCATACTGTATTTTGGGTTCTCTTTCATGGGATTCAGTCCTTTAGGATAAATCTGCTCCTGCCTGTGCCCTCTGTGGGATGTGGTTCCTTTAGGAGATATCTGCTGTGGTGTTGGAACATATATTCTTTTGGAGTACAGGAGAAAAAGGGATTCTGAATATGGAGTACAGGCAAAAAAAGGAATTCTGAATATGGAGGACAGGAGAAAAAGGGATTTTGAATATGGAGTACAGGCAAAAAAGGAATTCTGAATATGGAAGACAGGAGAAATAGGAATTCTGAATAGAAATATTTAAGCATCCAGTGGATGTGGCAGTGATGGATCTGGGAATTCTTGGGAGCAGATGAACACCAGCGAGATTCTGGATAAGTCTTTTATATTTGAAAATACATATTTATTCTCTAGATAAATGACACACAGTACTTGGGTGTTAAACTAATAAATTTTGTTTTGTGTAACTTTGTTCCAGGGAGTATGACTTCTGCAACGTCACCTATCATTTTGAAATGGGACCCCAAAAGTTTGGAAATCAGGACTCTTACGGTGGAGAGACTATTGGAGCCACTTGTTACCCAGGCAAGTAGCTTTGGTTTGTTTTGTTTCCTTCTTCAGCCTGATGCTGTATTTACTCTTTTTATATAATTATCTTAATAGTATTTGATAATAAAAACACGAGCAGTTTTTGTTCGTGATCTCTGTTGGAAATCTCTGTTCAAATATGTTTAGAAGCTCTTGTTCTAAATAATTTATAGCYTCAAAATATGAGCAGGAAAACAGTAGCAACAACTATTTGCTAATGTTTGTCTTCTAAAGCAATTTAGAAATTTGTGAAACAGTCAGTCTGACTGAGCACATGCTCATGGTTTGTCATTTCACCAGAAAAGACARGTTCAAAATAAAAACAAAACAAAACCAACCATCCAAATTGCAGAAACTTTTAAAACTTGTTTCATTATTTCCTGCTATCATTAGGAGTGTAGAGGCCTGGTGCCTTTCTGTTCCTGAACTGCTGTTAATAATGGGAAGCTTCTTCTTTAATTCCCCCAAAATGGTGTCTCTGTATGGTTTCTGTGCTCTTTCAGTGAGTCACTTTCCAAAGAAATGACATCTGGTTGTCTGTCTTTGTTTTTGAAAAAGAGAATTAATTTATTTCGCTGTGTGCACGACTTTGCAGACTGAAGGCAGAGAGAGAGTTCYTTCATTCCACAAAGCTGGTGATAACATGGCAATTACATTTCATCATAAAYCTGGATAATTTTGCTGTTGATACAAAAGACAGAATCCTAAAGTTGTAAAACCAGTTGAAAATGAGGTTCCCAGCTCTCTGTTTTTTACTGGTGTTGGCACAGCCAGTGAAGCTGCAGTGCCCTAAACTCTGGTGTGAAACCCAAGTTACTGGGTCCTCTGTGAGGGAATTTCATATTTTGCTTTATTTTCCACTGTTTTGCCCAGAGAAGAGAAAATATCAGCCAAGAAGGCAAAGTACCATTGTAGCTTCATGATTTCACCAGGTGCTGGCTTAACCTTGGGCTCAGCTTCATCTTTCTTTGATAGCGTGCTTGAGCAAATGTAAATCAAGAAATTACAAGCTGAGCTACAGGACATGGATTTCTTCAATGATAAAAMCTCATGTTCCCAAGATTGTATTTCGATGAGGAGCAATGTATTTCTATTTTAGCAGCRTGTCAAGGAGAGTAGAGAAAATAAAGTGCTGTCAAGAGATCTCAGGTAGAGAAATGTTGGGCAATTGTTTTATTCAAAGTTGATGAATATTTCCATTCTGATTTGTTCTTTTCATAGGTTTCTAGATAAGATGAATAAGAAAAAAACAGCCCTTTTTGAACATGTAATTTAATTTCTCATATTAGGGAAATAAGTAGTTTTACTTATTTCCCTCTCCTTTGATTCCATTGGAGTATGTTTGAGTGAAGCATATTTAATATGAGCCACACAAACATAATCACGAAAGCTCCGAGTGATGAAAAACGTGTTACCTTCAGATTGTGTTTATCTGTTGCATTTTTAGCTGAAGTTATTCAGCTGCTCTTTCTGTTTTTCTCAGATAAGTTAACGATCATCCCAGTTTTAAAGACTTTTTATTTTTTCCTRCCTGAAAATTGCATTTGCAGTCTGGGGCTCCAATTGCATTGATAGCCTTTGCAAGATGCCATGTGCACGTTCCACGGGCAGAGATTTGGATCTCCTTAGAAAATTCCAAGGCAATTTCCTTCCCCAGAGAGAGAGAACATCTAATTTGAAACTTTTTATCTTGGCAAATAAATAAATAAATAGATAAATAAGTATGTAAGTGTTTAATCTCATTCAGTTGGAGCAATGAAGTTCGCTTGTGGATTCAAGTGAGCTGTTTAACATGGAGATCGTAGAAATGGGAAATTCCTCCATAAGTCATTGAAATAGGTTACTGGGTAGAAGAGAGAGATTTAATGGCCACAAAATGCAGCAGAATTTGGCTGCAGAAGTTCCTGAGTGACCTTTGAAGGCAGTCCTGCTTCCAAAGAATAATTCAGGTTCAAAAAGCCCTCCAAGGCCATCGAGTCCAACCTGTGACCGATCCCCTGCTTGTCACCAGCTCAGAGCACTGAGTGCCACATCCTTGGACACCTCCAGGAATGGGGACTCCAAAACTCCCTGGACAACTCCTTCCAAGGCCTGACCACCTTTTCCATGGAGAATTTCCTCCTGATGTCCAACCTGAACRTTTCCTGACACAGCTTGAGGCYGTGTCCTCTCRTTTTYTTGCTGGTTGTCTGGGGGAAGAGGCCAATCCCCATCTTGGCACAACCTCCTTTTAGGGGGCTGTGGAGGAATTTGGACCARCAGTTTGGAGTAGATGAAATCCTGAATCACCCACAGCCAAAATTTGCCTGATCCTGTGATTTCCAGYACCACCAAGAGAAATTAATGTTTTWCTTTGGCATTCACACTTGAATATTCAGAGTACTCTCTTGTTCTCCAAGCTGTGTATGATTTTGGACAATGCTGGAAAAATTGGAAATGGTTGTACTCAAGTTTTAGGGCTSCAGAAATGCTAATTTAGTCTTTCATATCCAGGGAATTTGGAAGTGGTTCTGAACTCACTGTAGKTATAGGCACATGACTGACAGATTTCCAAATGATGGCACATCCACTGCTTTCTACTGATACTTTGGAGAGTAATGCAGAAATGTGATGTGGGTTTGAAAAAGAACATCTCAGTGAGTCAGGGTGGGAGAACGATGCATTAAAAGTGGATTTTAGACAAGCTCGTTAGTGTTCCAGATGAGAAAATATGAATAACCTAGGAATTGATTTAGAAGAAATTAAAAGACA
>NW_026623339.1:560553-573528 GCF_030028575.1 Malurus melanocephalus | reverse complement strand
CCCCAACCTAAAATCCATTAACTGATCATGAGAATGCATTAGAAATGACAGAACTGCATTTATTCTAGGAAGCCCTGAACTAGCAAACTAATTAAAACTTAGTGTGGCTGTCAGAGATGTGAGAGGATTGGAGTTTGCTGAGGTACCCGTGTTCCCAGGGCTTGTTGTTGTGTTTGAAGAGCAGCAGGTATGGCCTGTCACGTCTTTTATTAACTTGCCATCGCTGAGATTTYCTAAGAAATATGTGCTTGAGAAAATTATTAGAAATTCTTTTCTCCACAGCGTTGAAATTAGTAATTGAAATACATTTATTTTCTCTGGTTTTAACGTCACAATTAGCTAAAAGCGTAAAGTAATTGTATTTATTGCTAATCCTATTTGTTGACCTTTTTTTTTTACTATAAATCTTACAATTTTTAATTTGATGACATTTTTATAAGGAAATATATAACTAAAACATATTCTCAAGGGTTGCTGCCTGTTAGTCTCACCTTCATGCATCGTAATTCAAGTGGATTGCAATTTTACTTGTTAGACTGTGGATGGCTTTCCTAAGAAAAATAAATTACTTTTTTTAGGAAGGTTTTAGCTTCAATTGCATGATATTTTATGTCTAGCTGAAAAGTAAGACTTTTGGAGGTTGTCCATAAGGAGTTGGGATATTTTTTTTTGTTTCTGGTGATTCTGAGTGCTAATTGAATATGTCATGAGTACAAGCTATATAAGTTAAAAAGAGAAAAAAAAAACAACAAATAACTTCCCATGGTAAACCAGCAATATCCATRCAATTGGTTTTTGGAAAAACATTAAAAAAAAATAAATGTACATGCAGATGAAAAGATGAAGGATCTGTGTCGAGTTTTTGAAGATGAGATTTGCCCTTTTGCTGAGATTGAAATTTTCTCATGTCAATCTGTGTTTTTTTTCATTAGTTTTGCCTAGGAATTCTAAACAGCAGTGTGGCTGTTTTACAACTGTGCCTTTATTTATTACCAGAGTCATGCAGCAGTTATGCCTTTTAGGATCTTTATGTTTTTGGGTTGTCATTTATTATTGCAGAGTTTTAACAGCAGCACAAATAACGGTGATTTCTTAGTCCAGATTGTTCATGACTAATTCTGTTTGCCTTCAGTATGACACRTTTTTGTCCTTCTAGATTTGCTGTGAGGAGACAGTTCTGAATTGCAGTGCATGTTTTTTGTGYTTTTTCCCAATAAATTTAAGAGCCAGTTACAGCATCTTAAAGGAAGAAACAGTATAGCATAAGCAGACAAAAATAATTGATCAGTGATTTTGCATTTTTTTAAATGTAATAGCTGCACTCAGTAAAATTAAGTGCCTATACCTATAAAATAAATAAGTAATTAGATAAAATTCCAGATAGTTTTATTTCATGCAGTTTATGTAGAAGATTTCAAAAATTGTGGCTGATGTTATTATTTATGAACTTAGGACTAATCCAGCCCCTCATCCAGTGTGTTTGGAAAATAGACAAATTTCTGTATTGCCATAAGAAATATAACTGTATTCCCATTAATTCCAGTTGAATGGATATTATTTACATTTGGTGAATGTTGGTTTTATTGTATTTTAACCCTAAATCTGTGCTGCTTTCCTCTGGAAATACATATTGATTAATTTTGTCAGTGAGCTGCATCTGAAACACAGCTGTGCATGGACACAGCTTTATTTTTGTAGGGTTGGTAAATGTCTCTGGGTATTTCAAACAAGTTTGGGAGAARTTGGGTGATGGAGCACTTTATGCCTGATACTTGTTGCATTTGTTTTTGTAATAGCACAGATTTTTTGACCAATTTCTTAATTAGATAGCTGGATTCAGCTGAAGTTGAAATGAATTATAAAGGTTTRTTTTCAGATCATTCAAGCTCAATTCAGTTGTACAATAAAGTTAATATTGGGTCAATATTATTTAATTTTTTTTTTTTAACTGAACAGGACTGTTTTCCCAATAGTGAAACTAATTTCTATTGAAGTTCTGTTTATCAGAACACTTCCAAATCTGTGGTATTTCTGGCAGTGGGGGAGGTTGGACTGTGCACCACCCTTCCCTGGCATGGATTAGGTGCTGGCTGTTCATGGCAGGGAGTGAAAGTCGTATCAGAAAATGAATTATTTTCTAACTGAAAATATTCTGAAATGAACTGAAAATGAATTTTTCTAACTGAAACTGAACTTTAAACATTTTTATGAAGTTATTATGTTGAATAGGAAGAGAATCCTTTTCTTTCTCCAGCATTATAGAACTGTACAGTTTTTTAAGTTGGGAAAACCCTCTGAGATCATCCAGCCCAACTGTTTCACAGCGCTGCCAAGGCCACCACTGACCATGTCCCCAAGTGCCACATCCACAGGGCTTTTAAATCCCTCCAGGAATGGGGACTCCACCACTGCTCTGGGCAGCCTCTTGTGCTTGACCACCCTTTTAGTGAAGAAATTTTTCTCGATATCCAATCCAAACCTCCTCTGGCACAACTTGAGTCAGTTCTCTCTTGTCGCTTTTTTGTGCTATGTATCGCTTAAAATAATTCTGGACTGAAAAATACCAGTCTTCGCTACCAGTAAAAAAAAAGAAGTTTTTACATCAGGTTGTTTTTTCAACCATTAGGTTCTGCAAGAAGCATCTGCTGCCCTCTGGCCATCTCTGTATCTTCTTTGCCATCGGATTCAGTAACATCCATGCCTCTCTGACAGCTCCAGTTGGGATCTTCTCAGCATGGAGACTTTTTGTGCTGTCTAAGAGAACCTTATCTATTTTTATTCCCCCGTGCTTGAAAGTTGCAGGATATTTATAGAATGCAGTGTCCTGTGAGGTCTGGACCTCGTCAGTCTGTGTCTCCTGTTTTATTCACTGTTCAGAGGTGTTTATGGGTGTGTTTGTACTTTGGAGTTTATTYGTGTTCAGGTCGGCATTTGCAAGGGGGAGAATGAGGACTCAGAGGGTTTTAGGTCTTAACCCATTTCTCCCATATTCTGATTTTATGGAATAGTGGTGCTCAACTCAAATAAAGCAATATGATGGCTTTTTTTTCCTTCTCTTCTGCTGCACAAGCCAGTGTGGAAAGTGAGAAAATTTGTTGCTGGTGTATCGTWGCTGGAAATGCAGATTGTGCTGGAGTGTCTATGGTGGGCAGTAAGCTGTGACTGAAAAAAACTCATGGCTAAAATGAACCTGCTCTAATTTGTAATTCTCCATGTTAAATGCTACATTTTCCATSCATTGGATAACTCTTCAATTTTCTTCATCATTAGGCAATTACTAGTGGCTCAAGGTTACGAGGAAGTGTTTTTTACTTAATGTGATGCAGAAAAAATAATTTTTTTTGCAGAATGGTTTGGTTGGAAGGGACCTGGAAGATCAGCTTGTTCTAACTCCCTGCCATGGACAGGGATGTTTTACTCTAGATCAGGTTGCTCCAAGCCCTGTCCAGCCTGGCTGATACTTTCATTTCCTTGAAAAATCAGTGCAAACGGTTTCCTTGATGGAGCCAGGAATGTCCCGGATGCTGTCGCCATCCTGCATCCTAAAATAGTAACTTTGGGACTTTGTCTAGACAGCTTTCTAACCCATTTCTGTTCTTGCAGATGGTTTTCTGGCAGCTTTCATGGAAGACTTTGTAGAAAATGTTGTTCTTGCCTTCCAAACTCTGATTGAGAAGATCACACTAATTATTGTGGTGTCTTTGTTCAKCTCGTGTCCTTGAAGATGTATGGAGAGGTCTAATGAAGCAGAGAGGAGTCTTTTTCATGTGCCCAAATCCACAACTCAGCAGGTTCTTAACAATCCTGTTGATTTAATTAGGGTCATCCCTGTAGAAKGGGAACATCTGAAGGTTTTGAGGGAAAATTGGCTTTGGTTGCATTTTTAGATGATTCTTCCCAGTTTGGTCAAAAACCAGTTAAACGTTTTGGGGTTTTCTAAAGAATAGTTTGTGAGCTACCCATGATTTACAAAATTTCTCATGCAACAAATATATTAGCAAATTACAATCATCTTCTTTTATGTTAAAATGCTAATTTTATAAAATTATAAAGTTATAAAGTTATAAAATTATAAAGTGATAAAGTTATATCACTTTATGTTTCAAAAGGTGATTGCATAGTTGAAACACAGTGGCCTTGATACAAAATAAATAATGGATTTTCATTTTGACTAATCAGTGAATTCTTGTGGATATCATAAACTTTCATTTACTCAAAGTGTTTGACACATATTTTTTTTTTTCCAGTGGTTAAATTAAAGACTTCAGAATTAGCAGATAAAAGTGCTAATGTAATAATTTATGTAACTGGAATAGTTCTAAGTCTAGGATGTTTTTGTCATATAATGTAGTGTTTTAACAGGAGGGAAACTTGAAAAAAACAGTTTTTATGTGGATATATAATTTTAAATGTGAATAAATCTATTAAAAAAATATGTTAGTTGCATACTGTAAAAGCAGAGTCTTGGTATGGTTTATTAAGCAGCAACTTCAAAATAGCTGTTCAAATATCCAACTGAATGTGAGCTCATCATAACATGATAATAAGGTCCTTAAGTGCATCAGYTGGTGGGTGTAAAGTAAATTTAGTGAGGCATTATTATTGTTGTATCAGAGTGTTAATGAGATTATTATTGGAAGGATTTCCCCTTCTCARAAAAGCTGTTGACAAATTGGAAGGAGATCAGAGAAGAATTATGTGAATTATTGTGGTTTTGCCTTTTAATGGAAGCCTACAGACTTTGGATGCATTTCATCTGTACAAAGACTTAATAATTAAAAAGAAATTGTCTTAAATTTGCTGCCACTATAGATTCTGATACTATTTCTGGTAGCACTTACAGTGTAAAAAATACTTCACGATTCTAATCTAAACTTGAATATGGGATTCACACCCTGAAACTAAAACATCCAAACTCTAAACACCCTCAGAAGGGATTTTGGAGTGGGTATTTGSAGGAGCAGCAGTAACTGTAATAAGTTAAGGGAAATTATGATTTTAACCAATATGTTTGTGTGTCAGCAAAAAGTTTTCTTGTATTGAAAAGTTTTTTTTTAATCTGGCAAAATCCTCTGGCTTTGAAACCAGAATGGTAAGTGAATATAAACTATAAATGAAACTATTATATAAACTATAAATAAAAC
The DNA here is from genome assembly GCF_030028575.1 of Malurus melanocephalus. Classification (NCBI taxonomy): domain Eukaryota; kingdom Metazoa; phylum Chordata; class Aves; order Passeriformes; family Maluridae; genus Malurus; species Malurus melanocephalus. The sequence goes on along the minus strand of NW_026623339.1, from coordinate 568,384 downwards.
TATTATAGAAACTATAAATAAAACTATTATATAAACTATAAATAAAGTGTAAATTATATAGAAGCTGGAAWAGTACTTATAGAAYGARGGGAAAATCAGTCCTGCAAGGATCTTTGATGAAGAACTGGATTTATTTTTGAAGGATATCATCAGTCAACCTCAATAACTCTGTGAGATATTTTAGGCCCACCAGGAGTTATAAAACTGAGAAAATAATTACTGGAAGAACAAAACCCTGTAGTAATTGGTCTTCTCTCTTTCTAAATCAGGGAGGAAGCGGGGGACAGAGTTGCTTATTTTCTGTCATCAATCAGATTTGCCATGGAAAGGAGAAAATAGGTACACAACCTCTGTGATGAAATATGTATGTTCCTAATGACTTCAGAAACAATTTGGATATTGAAGTTTGTAATCCATCTTAGCGTCGTTCTGGAGAGTGATCTGAAAATCTGACTCACTTTCTTAATTTTCATTAACTTCATTAGCCATGTGTGTCATCAGGCTGYGAAAGTTAGAAAGGATGGAAAATAATCCTAATTACAAAAATAATACCCTAATTACAAGATTTTGCTTTGAGGTGTTAATTAACCTAATTGCAATGATCCATATTCTGAGAAGCAATGGCAGTTTTGTTCCATTGCCCTTCMATACATATTTCTGAAGGCTGACTGATTTATTTGCAGTTCAAAACATTTGGGTACATGGATATTTTTGGTTTGATTTCTGTTTGTTTCTCATGTTGAATATTGATTTCGTTGGGTGTGCTTCTTTTAATGGATCCAAGTAGACTTTTTTGTGATTGACTATTTTATAAAATGCAGTAGTTTTTAACTAGAGTTCTGAGCTTCTGGTGTATTTTAAAGCAGACCTTGACTTTCAGCCAGAGAAATTGAGATTCAGTTTTTCATTTAGAAAATGGTGCAGCTTTGCCTTAAGCACATGGTGAAGAAATATCCTCTTTACTTGTCTCTTTCAATGGGATGTTTAATATTTTCCCTTTAATATATTGGAGTTTCTCTCTTATTAAGGCTCTTTCTCTGTACTCCTGTAGTACTTTAGTGCTCATTGATGAGACTTCTCAAACCTTTTACTAATTTATAACAAGGGTATTAAGGATATATAAGTCGTGCTTAGCATATTTAGCACAGATTAATTCAATATTGTGCAGATGACCTTTGACRAATACACAAGGAATATTTGTCTGCTGAGCAGAAATTTTCCTTTTTGTAGATATCTATTTTTTAAAATAAGTCTTTTTTTAATATCCTATATGAAGTTGGCACTAGAATTCTCGTTTAATTTAATTTTCATTTGGTTTCTTGGGAATGAGGGGCTATCTGCACAAATTTCTCTCTTCCCTCATGAATAAAAGGGTGCTTAGCAAAAAAAGCATAGTCATAACAAAGTAACCTTTACACTTTATGTGAGTATTGTTCTTTATAAATTTGTTTTAAAGATGAAAAGAGATGAAATTTATTTTACATAACACTTTCAAATACAGCTTAATTTTCACTTAAGAAACTGGTTGTGTGGAAGAGGATAAGTTGAAAGTACTGGGTTTGCCTGGCCAGGTTTTGGTAGTGAGAAGATTCTGGAAGCTTCCACCATGTCCATGGAGCCAATTCCAGCCAATTCCAGCCAATTCCAGGATGGACTCACTGCTGGACAAGGCTCAGACCTGTTCTCCCTCTTGCTCTAAATCCTTTCCTCCTTGTACAAACATCTGCCCTGTAAGTTTTCAGACAAGGGTTTTGGAGAAACAAGATTTRCAACAGGAATTAATTTTTTTTCTGATTAATTTCCTCTTGCTCCCTGGTAATGAAAATGGATTGTATCTGCTTATGCTAATTATAAATACTTCTATTGGAAGGTGTTGATGTAGAAGCATAAAGAATCCAGGGTGCTGAATGGCTGCTGAATATGGAGCTGTTTCCAGGGGATGTGTGTGAAGGTATTCCMTTTTTTTCCCAGGGAATTACACAGATCTGCACTCTTTGTGTGGAAGGATTAAGCTTTTACTGCTATGCTTGAACTGCTTTAATTGCCAGGTAGTTTTGTAGTTTTTGACAAGGAAGTTGACTCAAAAATTAGAGTGAAATGCATGCATGAGGCATAACATCTATATCTATATATTTATACCTATATCTATATCTTAATTTTCTTCTTTCTTTCCTGCCTTTTCAGTCCATATTCTTTAAATCTTCTTCATTCCTGTGTTTCACCCTGTAAGATCTCTTTGAATGCTTCCCTACCCTGTTGTATTTCTGTTTTTTATTTCTTTTTAAGCTGAGAGGCTCAGGTATCACATACATGCAATGTGATATTGTTGATTGTTGGGATGAGATGGATTAGCAAAGTTTTTGGTACCATTTTTACCTTTTTTTGGAGAAGTAAATGGTCTTTTTTTGAGCAGTTCCTATCTGGCACAACTGAAATACTTTTTAGGGTGGCTGGAAATGTGCACGCCTATCCTTGGTTTAGTGCAGGCAGTGATCAGTTAGTTAATTTTATAATGGTCCATGCTCTGTAAAATAAACATTTCTTTATGAAGCACTTAATGAAGATTAAATCCGATGTCCAACAGGTATCTTAATTTTGGAGTTTCTGATTTCCACAGCATTCCAGCCCCAAAGTTCAGGATGTATCAGGGTCACATCATTTGGTTCCAGCCAGAAATCACTGCCACTTTACACAAAACCCTTCCATCCAATGCATGTTTTTAATGGAATTATTGCAACTCTCAGGAATTCATGGAAAATAATTGAATTGTGCTTGTGTTTGGAAGTCTGGGCTGTGAGCTGTTCCTGTGTGGCAGACAACTCTGGAGACAGGAGTTTCTAGTTCCTTGCTGGTTTGCTTGGACAATAAGAAGAAATTAGGAACGTTGATTTTTATTTTCATGTGTTGTTTGGTACCTTATTTCCAGAAGTCTTGTTGTTAGGGGCTTTCCAGCATTCCCACCTTGGTTGTCTGTGTGTCAGTTTGTTTTACCCTCTCAAAGAGCATCTTGAGGGCCCATCTCACATTTTAGTTTATTTTGAATATTATGTTTAAGGAAGCATTAGGTTTTTGTTACAGAAAAGGTGGGGAGGATAGCTTTTGACATAGGTAAAAATTGCAGCAGTTGTGCTGGTCTTTAGRGGATTTGGTCTCCTTTAAAAATTAAATTTCTTCTTGCAGTAGACAAGCTGCAGGAGTGGAAATGATTATTGTAATCATCATCCTTRAGCTTTTTCAGGTGTTTAAATTTTACTGAACAAAAGTTAGGAAGCACTTTGAAACTGAAGCCTGAAATTTCAAGCTCAATGTAGCAGATCACTACATAATATTTTATACATCTTTAATGAGAGATTTGTAATGCGTTTGTTCTGCGCACCTCTCAGCCTTTTTCACTGAAATGGAAGTGTCCAAGAGTAAAATTGGTACAATCAAGTTCCACTGTTGTGTTCTTTCTACAAGTGATTGGAAAAAAGGAAAATTTCTCCTGCTGTTCCAGGAGTCTGTGAGGGATGCTGGCTGTGGGGTTTGTGCTTTGGCTTTTTTTGGTGGGGATTTTTGGGTTTTGTGGGTGTTTTTTGGTTGGTTGATTGCGTTTTGGTTTTTTTTCTTTGTTTTGTGACTGTTTTGTTTTTATAACCTGACAACAGCCCTTTGGGGGTTAACCCAGCCAAGATGTTAAACTTTCCCAGATCTTTTATTTTTACACCTCTCATGGAAAGGAGAGCCTGGAGTACCAGTCTGTGCTGAGCTGTGTGAGTTTTGTGCAGAATTCAAATAGTGGCTTTGTACCTACTTTTGTCAGCAGAGAAATTARAAACCAATCATGTCAGAAATAAAGTTGGAATAAATTAAGATGCTTATATGAGGTTTCCTTTTGATTAACAGTGATGCTAAAGCTGATTTGCCATGAAGTGGGATAGATCCTTCAAAAATCTTCTGCAGCCTTTCCCACAAGACTGGGACAGGGAATCCAAAGGGTCTTTAAGTTTCTTTATCATCCTCGTTCTCCTGGGCTCCCCTCCAGCCCTTGGCCCTCTCCAATCACTTGGTTTTGTCCCCAGGCACCATCCTGTTCCAAAATACTTATGAAACTTAGGAATTTCAAGTCAAGAAAGTGCAAYTAGATATTTTTGAACTGGAAGGAAAAGTACTGAAAATATTAGAGGTCTCATTCTGAATTTTGTAAAGGAAAGCAGTTTTAGAATATTGGAGGTGAGGGTGTGAGAAGTTTAGTTTCACATTTTACTTTCCTGTAGTGWCTTTGTGAAGGATTGTCTTACTGCTCCCATTTGACCATTTTTGTCTATTCTTTCAAATACTTCCCTTGGCCAAAAAATTCTAGTTATTAGATCATTAATCTAGGTCCTTTGATAATTTCTTCTCTTTTTTTTCTTCCTCCCTATTCTGCCTGGATGTAAGACCTGGGTACTCTTAAATTTGTTTTGTAATCATTGCTTTAAAATAAAAGAAAACAAAAAAATCACTGCTTATTTTAACCAGAGGTTGTTGTGCCTTTCTTCAGGCCACACTCCATGGTGGTCCATGGTTTTTCTTTGCCAAACTCTTAAGTAGATCCTTATTTTAAAATCATTTTGTCAGTGTTCTTAAGGCTCCCATGGTAAYGTCTGGTTCCAGGTTCTTCTTTACCCCTGACTCTGATACAGCTTTTGTATTTGTGTGTTTTTATTACAGGAAAGGGCAGAAATCAGCAGGGTTGCATTTATTAGTTTAGAATTACCTGGTTTAGAGAAAATTGTTTCAGGTTAACAACCTGTTGGGTCCRGATTCATCGTCTGGTTGTATATTGMGTTTCACTAGGCATGTTYCAAGAAAYCTCCTTCATTCCTTGGAAAGTCAGTCATGTTACAATTGTTCTGTAGAACTGGCTTTCTRAACTGCAAATTTAGCTGCAAATTTCCCTTTGAATTGCTGGCAAATTCATAGGTAATGCACACTCAGGGTGAGTCAACTCAACTGCAGTGAGTCAGTGTCTTACTGATGTGGCCATCAGGAAGCTGAAGCTTCAGAAGAAGGCATAAAATGGAATGTAATGGATCATTTTTAATGTCTTTTTTGTCTATCTCAATACCCAGAACCGTGCAGAACATTATCTGACTGATTTCCTCGTTGGTGGTGAGGTTGTGTCTGGGTGGGGTTGTCACTGTGCACCCCGTGAGGTGACACATTTGTCACCACAGCGCTCTGCAAGAAGCTCATTGAGCCAGAAAATGAATATGTGCAATCAGCATCTCATTTCACAGAAGTCCAGCAGGGAAGCCTACGCTGGGTTCCAGCATTTCCATTTCCATAGGGTGGAAACATCAAAAACTTAATTGTGGCATCAAAATGTGCCTTTTGCTGGAGTCGTTAAATCCCACGTTTGTCCACTGAGAATATGTGGGAAACTTSATATTCACAAAGCCTTTATTAACATTTGTAATTTCATTTTATCTCTTTTCAGGAGATTTTTATGATGTTGCTTGTCCTTGAAAATTTATTTATTTATTGTGGTCTTACTTTAGTAAATCTCCTACAGGTTACTGAAGGACTTTACATAAATAACGTGATCTGAGGCTTTTTTTTTATTGTATTTTGTCCTGGTTTGACATATTTTCCTTTGAAGCAAGTAAATCTCTGTATTTCAGATGTTTCTGAGACTTAGTCCAGATTTAGGTTTWATAGATTTTGGATTTAGTTAAGATTCTGTCTTGATACAACATGCATTTATGAAAAAAATAATAGCGTTTTGTATTACATTTTCCATATTGATCAGGTCAGTGTGTTCTGTTGGCTGTATTGATCAAGTCTGATTAACCACTTTAGCCTTGAATACTCAATTATTTTATGGCAAGATTCACACATTACTCAAATATTTCTCCTTTTATAGGAAGGTGATCCATTCACACACACACAAAGGAGGGTGGGGAAAAAAGAAGAAGAAGAAAAAATTTAGTGAATCGGATTGTTGGATACTGGTTCTAAATGAATTTGGAAAATACATTTTGTGTATTATTCCCCCATGTAAGACTTTACATTTTATTGCATCTCCCAGCACAGTTAATATTCTAAAATTGCTTTTATTTGGAGATGAAATGCACACRATGGTTCACCATTTATCAGGCATTTCTGTTTGCTGCATCCTATTTATTCAGCCCTTGTGCAGCTGGAAGGATGGGAACTGGGTGTACTGGGGAGCAACTGGTGGGGATTTGGGAAATCACAACATTTCAGTGGCTCAAATGCTGCTGGAACAGCTGCTCACAAAACAGCCTTGTCTGACTTAATCTGAGCACTTCATCCAAAGCAAAGAAACTTCTCTCACCCTTATCTTCCCAAGGTAAATTTTTATGACAATGTTGTCCCTGAGTCTCTTACCAGATGTGTATAAAAGATCAGCAAAATCTAGTTACAGTGAAAATCTGACCTGCCTTTGCCTYGCTTCCGAAGTGGCTGATTGGAATAAAACATCGCTGGATGCGACAGCTGAGCAGTCGTCTTACTTCATGAAAGAAGAAAAATAACAGAAAAACCTCAAGTATTTGGAGAATGCTGCAGGCAATTTGAAAATTTTTGGAGCTCAGAAGAGAGATTGCTGTTTTGTGACACATGTTTGAGGTGCTGTGGTACCGCAGGGATGAAACATCAGTATGCTTTGAAAGAAAATTTCTGTATTTGTTCCGTAGATTTTTGCTTTTTCATGGCATGGTTGCCCAGCAGTAGAATACCATGAGAATATTTTTATCCAAACTTTTTCAGCTCATCCAAAATTGGAGTATTTGCAGGAATTGTGTCATTTTTRTTGGTGAGGCCCTGGCACAGGGTGCTCAGAGAAGTTGTGGCTTCCCCTGGATCCCTGGAAGTGTCCAAGGCCAGGCTGGACAGGGTTTGGAGCAAAGTGGAAAATGCTCCTGCCCATGGCAGGGGGTGGAATGAGATGRTCTTTAAGGTCCCTTCCRACCCAAACCACTCCATGATTCTGTGATCCTCTGATTCTCTGATTTTCAAGTTATACAAACGCTGCTGATTTAAGATCTGCATTGCTCAAAGCAATGATTTTTTAATAATCTTTACACGGGAGCGTGAAATTAAGATTTTTTAATATAGGTGAAAAACTAAGACTTTGGGAAAAGGACCAGTGAGCTTTTGAATTGTTCCTGGTTATTGTTCATTTTGAGGTTTCTGCAGCAGGGTGTGGAAATCACTGGGCCATATTTAGGAAAATTTTCAAGGTGGAATTAAAAGCCACAGCATCCAATTCCACGCTGGGCAGCCTCTTCTCCCTCTTGTGCCTTTCTGAATTCTGTGATTCAAGAGATGGGGACACTGGGTCTGCTCAGCAAAGAGGCTTTGGAATCCAGGCAAAACAACACTTTCAAGTGATGCTGGTCTGGAAATGGTAAAACCACTGCTGATGATACTCTTCACAAAAATGTAGTGTAATATCAACATCCAGAGTGTGAAACCAGAGCAAGACGRAAGATACAATTTCATGAAAATCCACAAATACTTGAAAGCAGAGTATTAATTTCAGATTGTCTCAAGTCTAATATTTTCTACTTGTTTGTTTATGAGCTGAGAGGAATTAAATTTTCAGCTTTCTAGTCCCTACAAGTTTTTTTCTGTGAGAAAAACTGTGGTCTTTATAACATGGTATCTTTTAATTCTGTTGTCCGACTCCAGGATTTACTGGTTCATTTTTATTCACTTGATTTATGAARGCAATTGAAACTGCTGCTAATTTTACTGCAGGTACTTGTTTAGTGCTGAGGAATGCTAAAGTACCATCCTGGGTACAGGTTTTCCTTGAAATTCTTATTCCCTGTAAGAACTC
>NW_026623339.1:552297-560439 GCF_030028575.1 Malurus melanocephalus | reverse complement strand
TTTTTGTAGCTCTACTAAAGAGACATTTTTCTTAAGTGATATCATCTTAATTCTTTTCATAGTTGCTTGAAAATATTTTAAACATTTATGTTAACTTTGCTGTTAATGTGCGATGGGAAATTGCTTTTAAAATACATTTTTAAAAAGCATTAAGKCTGATAAAAGTTTTACCTTGTAGATTCCACAAGTAGCCCTAGATTTATTTTACATCACAGAAGCTTTTAGATACAGATTCTTACACGTGAATGAAAAATCAAATTATTCAAGCATGGGATAAAAGGAATTGCTTTTCCTTGTAAAGTAGCATTATAGATAATTAAAAAAAAAAAAAAAAAAAAACAAACCAGTATTTTGCTAAAAGAGATATTCAAGCTTTGAAATTCTAGGTTTTGTGGTTTTTTTTGATTTTTTTAGATGTTATAATATAAATTACACAGCATGACCTTAGCTGTGCAGAGACTGCAGGAAGGTAATGAAAGTGATGCTGCAGCAGAGGTGTTTGTGCCATAYCCTGGCACAGCATCACTCATTCAGCTGCTCCAACACATCCCTGGAAATGCAGTGGAGATCTGGGCAGATTTATGGCCATTTCTGAACATACCCAGTTTCCAYGCAATTCTTACACAGATTTTTCAGGTGGGACTGAATATGTTTCTTTTTTTTAGTACTGTGGTAGTCAAGAAATATTTTTTTCAGTGACAAAATTTGGTTCTGTTGAAATTTTCTTCCAACCTTCTAACAGGGTAAGAGACTGACATGGGAATTACCACCTGCTGCATCCAGGCAGCTCCTTCCAGAGGCAAATTCCTGGTAAAAAACAACAAAAACCCCACAAGGATGGATGTTTTGATGCTGGGAAGGGCTGTGAGGCTGAGCTGGGGTTGTTACTCTGTTTCCTGTGTCCACCATTGGCCAGGAGCAGGTGGGACATGGCTTGGCTTGGTGAATTTTCAGCAATCATTATCCTGGAACCACTGATTGTCAGGAGCCAAGAATTCCTGAGCCTCAGATTTGGGCAAAAAGGAGGTGGAACACAAATTTGGTGAAGGTTTCACACAGGGGTGTGTGCAGGGAGGAAGATTTGCTCTCTCCAGTCACTCTCCTCCTTCAGTTTTTTGTTCCAGTTCCACTGCCTGGTTTTGATTTGATTTGATTTGATTTGATTTGATTCTCAATTAGTTCTTGTCAGCACTTTTTGTGGTGCTTGTACAGGGTGTAAGAAATGTGGAGTTTTGCTGTTACCTACTGTAACAGGGATGAATCTTGACCAAGTAAGGAGAATTTGGTGCTGTGTATCTTCTTTAAAACTTTTAGCGCTGCCTGAAAGTGACTTTCTCAGGGGGAAGCCACAGTTTAGGTGCAGCTGCTATGAAATGAGATTTAACAACTGGCTTCACTGTCAATAAAGGTGTGCCAACCAAGTGCTATTCTGATTTTTTCAATATTTTAACTAAAGGTCCAGCCAATGGAATGGAGAAACTCCTGCCTTTGAACACCAAGCTCCACCTGGGGCTGGGAGCCTGCTGGGAGACAGAATGAGCAGTCAACATAACCTTGGCAAAACTGCAAATGATAACCAGAAAATACAGAATGTAATTCAATCCAGACAACTCTGCAGCTCTGCATTTGGCCAAGTACAATTAACTGCATAAATACACATCAGGGAGCAGAGGGGATGAGGAGTGGCAGTGGCTTGGAGTGGAGATGACAGGAGTGTTGTGAGTTACTGAACAGCCTGCAATGGGTTCAGCTGTAGATCTGAGAGAAACCTCCCTGGAAAATATTCCCTCCATGCTYTTCAGCTGTACTGGTCAATTAAGGTCATGGAATAATAGATTATCCTGAGTTGGAAGGGGCTCACAAGAATCATTCAGTCCAATCCTGTCCTTGCACAGACACCCCAACAATCCCACCCTGTGCCTGAGATCATTGTCCAAATGCTCCTGGAGCTCTGGCAGCCTCGGGGCTGTGCCCATTCCCTGGGCAGTGCCAGCMCCCTCTGGGGATAGAAGAACCTTTTCCTGATAATTTCCTGTTCCTAATCCTACCCTGGTACAGCTCCAGCCATTCCGTTTATTATTTTATTACAAAATAATAGACACAAAGATACACAGAAAAAGGAAAGAAGATGAAAAAGAGAGAGGGTACTTTATTGTGGGACAAACCTCTTTTATCTGCTTCAGGAACTAGTGTATACATTTGTGTCACACATACATTGGTTAAGAGACAGCTGTTTAATTAATAATCAGTATATGATTGGTAAGTTTGCAAAAGCTACAGTATTAGTAATGTTTATAATTGCTAGCTACTTGTGTTATTAATTCTACATTCTAATCTCCTTTACTTAAAAGTAGCTAAGGATGGGGTATTCTTCCTCCATGCAGGCTGTTAACACTCCTTTTCTTTTCTTAGGACTCAGTCATACACAATAATCGGCTGAGTTTCAGATTTAGGACTTGTGGGGTCACTTTTTTCCTCCACACCCTGGGTCCTGTCCCTGGTCCCAGGGAGAAAAAATCAAGTCCTGCCCCTCCAGGATTTGATGTGATGCTCAGTTCAAGCTGAGGAAAGATTTGAACAGTTACAAGGGGTGATAACAAAGATTAGAAATCTCRAAAACATGATTTTCTGTGAGAGGCAGGACAAACTGAAGCAGTTATTCTAAGGAGAGGTGAGGGAAGTGGAGTGTGTAGCAGTTCTCAAATACATGAGGAGGGAATGGAACAATTTGTTCTCCGTGGCAGGAATGGGTAGGAAGAGAAATAATGGACTTAATTTCCAARGGGGAAGATTTTGCAGACTGTGATATCAGAAAAAGCTCTCTTGTAGTAAGAGTAGGGAAGCATTAAAATAGATTTTTCAAAAGAAGTTACGCAGTGGATGGTGTTCATGGAATCACAGAATCATTAAAGCTGGAAAAGACCTTTAAGATGTTTGAGTGCCACCACCAACCCATCCCCACCACATTCCCCTTCAAACCGTGTCCCCAAGTGCCACATTCCYRTGGTTTTTGAACGCTTCCAGGGATGGTGACTCCACCACTTCCCTGCTCAGCYTGTTTAAATTCKGGACAACCCTCCCTGTGAAAAATCTTTTTCTAATACCTGACCTAAACCTCCCCTGATGCAGCCTGGGGCTRTTTCAAGGTCTTTAAAACCAGAGTAGACACCGGTTCTGCCGTGCCACTGACAGAAAGGGCAGAGAGGTGGAGCTGGTTCTGTTTTGCAGGGAGACAGCCCAAATATTTTTACACCTTTTCCATACACAGGGTGCCAGAATGATTTTTTTTTGTCTGTTTGCTTTGCTGAATTTCACTCCTTTTCCTTTCTGACCATCAATGAGTAGTGGCATTCACAGCATCTCTTTCAAACAGCGATAGTTTTATGCATGTCCTTGTTTTTTCCACTCCGTCCTTTTCCTCTCTGTGCACACCTCTTTATTTTGGCATTGAAGTTTGCCTCCCATTTTGTCCCTAAATGCAGCAAGTGTCCTCTGTGCTTCTGTGTGGTCAGCTTTAGTTTGATTAATTTCATTAGCATAATAGTGGATTTTATGCATCCTGTGCCATCTGCTTCCTTTCCACTTTATTCATATATCAAATGCCAGAATTGCTCTTGAGTTCTCTGGTATCTTTCCTATGTCCTTTTATTCCTATGCCCTTTTATTTAGTTTGTGCCTTTATTTATTATCCTTCAGCTACATTTGAAGGCTGAAGTATTTCAGCTCAAGATCTCTATCACAGGCCCAGGAAGTGTTGGGAAAACTGATGGAGACCTTTGATGAACAGAGATACTCTGTGTGTAAGATCTTGGGGTCCAGGGATCTTAGCTGTTACATTTTAATTACATTTATTATTGAGTTATATTATTCTGGGGTTTGGGAAAGGTTATGACTACAGTCTGAGCAATTTCCTGAGGGGGGAGGAAAAAAAAAGATTTGAACAAACACGAGGCATAATATTAAGATTTTTGTCGTAGGGCAAGCAGGAAAGGTTATGATGCTTTTTTTGACCTTTCTCCCATTTCAGTTCTCAAGACATTTTTATTTAAGAAGATAAAGATTGTCAGATTCTGTTAGTCTAAGAAAGCTGTCTAAGAAAACTAAGAAAGATTTTYATTAAGTGGTAGGATTGAAATCATGGCCTAGGTCAAGAATAAACAACCACACACTGTCTTCACACAGAGACTGATAATCAAAAAYAATGAGAAATGTAATTTTAACTAAACATTGTGGGAGTCTTCAGGGAGTTTTGCCCTTTTCTGTGGAAATTCTCTGCTGTCTCTGAAAAGGTGATTCTTTCCTCTGTGTTAAACAGAAGGAAGGAATGTGCTCCTGAATTCTGTGTATRTGTAGRTTTTAATTTTTTATTATTTTTGGATGCTTCACACTTTCAGGTCAGCACTGAGGCTTCTTATTCTCCTAACAAATTATTCCTTTCCACTTAGCCTGAAAGAGCCTTAATATTCTTGGTGAGGAAGTTCTGCCTTCCCCCTGAGCTRGTGCTCAAGTTTTGAGCCTAACAAGCAACCCGACGCCTTCCGAAAAATCCRGGAATTTATCGGCTGCAGATAAATCAGCCTCTCTTCTTCTCGTGGCAGCAGGATTTTAAATGGAGACTTTATCTTTTGAGTGCAAGCTGTGCCCCCGAGTCAGAGCAGAGCAGAGTTGGGATTCATTACTCAGGCAGGAGCACCGTGTGCCTGATGAATAATGTCACCTCTTCGGGCTCCAGTCCCTTCCTAACCTCTGCAGAGTTTTTCTGAGATGTTAAAATAACAGGGGGATATCAGCCTTSAGAGCCTCTGGGGATAAACAGCAAATATTTTGGGGTTTTGGAATGTTAACAGGTGTGAAAACATTTGCTTGTGCGGCCAGATATTAAAGTTAATCGTTTTTCCATTTCTAACAGATTGTAGTTAAGAGATCATAAATACTTAACGACTTGAATTCATTTTCTGGCCATAAGTATTGAGCAGATGTGAGWGTGTTTCTATGGTAATTGTCTGAGGTTGTCTGACTTGATGTCCTTTCTGYGACTCCARTTTCATTTATGAATAAAAGTGAATWTTTAAGTCTCATGARCATCTTACTTCCACCTGCATTTGCCTGCGTGGGAAAACAYCAGGTTTTTTAGGTTTGGGCTCCCAAGTTTGCTTGGTGGTGACACATATGGGGAATATTGAAGGTGTTCTGGGTGTGAATTGGGTTTGTAAAACAACATCTGTCATTTAAAGGCAAATCCTGCYTCATTTGCAGGCCAGGTTTGTTGTTTGCCCCTTATTTTCATGTTATGATTTTTTTTTAAGACGTAATTTAATTTAATCTTGTTTACCTACTTCGTAATCAATATTATTTTTAAAAAAATACCTATGACATTTTCTATGAAATGTGAATTCTCAAGCAAGCCTTTGAGGGAGAATGAACATATCAATGGTTATTCCAGTATTGAGCAGCATCTCATTCTTCTGGAAATCTGAATATATTAATAAAAGCAGATTCTGCTTGTTTGATACTGCATGTAATCTCTGGGTGCTGGCCTGGGTTAATTTGGTTGCTTAAGAATGGAACCTTTCCTCCCAATTTTATTTTAATTAATTTGTATTCCCAGTCACGGGTGAAAATTTTTCAAATTATTAAAATCAACARTAACAACAAATCTCAAATACACAGAGGAATATTAGAGAAGGGAGGATGACACCCAAGAAATGTAAATCTTCCTAATTATTCTTGTGGGGCCCAGYGATCTGTTTATCTTCCTGAACATAAACATTTCCTGCTATCCAATGTGTGTAACCCCATTCTTAATTTTATAAAAAAATACTTAAAAAAAAGATTCTTGTTCTTTTTAGGCTTCTCTGTCTTCATTGCTGATGTTTACAAGATGTTTGTTAAGATGTTTGTCCAGCTTTGAAGAGTTTCTTGCCGACTAAAAGCAATTCCTTCACAAATTAATRACTTTAATAATTCTGTGATGTGTTTTTGAGCTCCGTCCCTCTGTTGCACACGTGTGTGGCTCTGCTGGGATGAGTGCAGTGAGATTGTCCTTCTTCCAAGTTTCYCTTGAAGCTGTGGATTAACTTTCAACAATTTACCATGAATTAATACATTTTTTGTTTTGTGGCGGTGGTGTTTTCCTGTTTTAGAAACAATCTGACCAAAATTTAAAAAAAATTACTTAGCAATTTGTATCAGAATGCAGGTTCTTGGTCCGCACAGTAAATTTCAAGAGATTCAAGAGATTTCAAGAATCTCATAATTCCTTAAATTTCAGAGTGCTGATARTTTTATTTGGCTGAGATGCATGCACTGAGCAGTCTCTCCTCCTCTGTAGATCTGATCAAACCTTTCCAAAGGGTTTCCCACAGGATTTTTTTCTTATTTTTCCTTCCAGTTCAGTATTAAAAATAACCCAACACAGCCTCAAACACCCCAACAACCTTTGTGAGGTGTGTACTTTTCTATCTCCCACTCCGACACCTAAAACCTCCTTCCACCTTTATCAACACAGCAAATCACATTTATTTGGCCTCAAATTTATTGGAAAAAAACAGTTTACTTAACAGAGATCTTCCAACTTAAAAAGAGACTTTTAAAATACTAAATGGCTTGTTTAATCAATAGTAATAAATAAGTATAATTTGKAAGACTGACGTTTATTTTTCAGTCCTTAATGCTAGTTCTTAGGAAACACTTTTAATTAGCACTCTGTCCTCAAAACTTGTGTGTACAGGACAGGTTTGACTGGTTATTCTTTAATGAGAAAACTTGGGGCAGAAAGTAGTAAGAGAAAGTAAATGATTGGAACAAAAGAGCAAAACCAGCTTGCAGATRGAATTTTTAAATGTGGTGTTTCACTAGGTAGAAATAGGGTCTGAATGTGTTGTCCTGCACTAAATGTAAGAAAGTTAATTTGCTCCTTCTGGTGTTGTTTTATTTGAAATGTCAAGAATTAAAAAAAAAAAATTGCCTTGAAGAGGTCCAGTATTTCCATATGGAATGGAAAAGGTTCATGTTCATAATTTTTGATAGCTAAATCCTGAACAGTACCTAAATACTGAAGTGACCTGACCAATCTTTGCATAAGGGCTCTTACTTCTGCTGRCTGACAGTGTTTTATTATGTATATTAAACAATTTGAGCAGCTTGGTCTTGATTTTAAAATCACTGTAATTTGCCATAGCTGGTTTTGCATGAGTTTAACTCATTCCGTTGGTGAATAAAGCAATTTATTTGATCCAAGTGGAAATSTGGTGTGGTTGTGGTTGCTGGTGTAGCAGGACCAGCAGCTGCGAGTCWTTGACTGCTGTTCACGTTGGGCCAGTGCTGCTGCCTAAAAAAGATCCTTGTTGGGGCTGCAGATCGAAAAAACCAACTGTTCTTGTGGAAGAGGAGAGGCAGTGACAGCTCTGGCAGGGAATCTTTCCAGTACAGTTTTGTAACAATCAAATAAACAGCCTTTTATATCTCTCTTATCCTGGTGGCACCTCCAAAACTTCATACATTTGCATTAAAAAAATATTGGTTTCGATTACTCATTTTTCTGTCATCCTGGTGGATTATAATCCCCATAAATAGCAAATTATAGAGTTTGATTTGATAGATAAATCTCAGCCAAGGTTTTGTTCAGTGGTGTAGAATTATTTTCTGAAGTGCTTTAACAGCAAACWGCCTTCTGTTAGCTCGCTGCAGAATGTACCTGGCTTAATCTATTACACCATAGAAACTAAATTCCCTTTACAGTTACAAGGGAATTTTTTCTCTAATGACTCAGAACTCTGTTCTTCATAACAAAAAAAAAGGAAAAAAAAAGAAAAGTCAGGTTTTTTTCTTCCTTTCTTGATAATGATATTCATACAGTTTACAGCAAATAGAAAAAAAGAAGAATTTATCTYGAAACAGTGCAGGAGATGCATTCATATTTAAATTAAACTTTAATCAATTAACACAGTTAATAAAAAGAGGTTCATTATATCTAAGATAAAAGAACAGAAACAATACCCAACCCGAGTATAAATATGCTCCTTGAAACAGCAGTAGGAGCAGTACTTAGCCTAATGTGGGAGCTTTCAAGTGGCAGAGTGGAAGATTTTTTTCTGTTTAGTTTGACTAAATGCTTGTTCTTTTAATCCTTTTTTTTTTTTT
>NW_026623339.1:550470-552268 GCF_030028575.1 Malurus melanocephalus | reverse complement strand
ACTATTCCCAGTCTCTGGTGTCTCCTAGGTTATAATAAGGGTAGTATTTTTACAAGCTGTTACACATTCCCTGCAGTAACTGCCTGAAACTTCTCATATTGTACATTCAGCTAGATTTATTTGCAAATTTTTGGACTTTYAGTGAGTCAGTCCTTGTGGGGCTTTTTTTAGCTACTTAGAGATGTACAGATTTCTACTGACTTTTATGCATTATTCTGAAGGCAAAGAAATTAAACTCCATCCCCAAAGACTTCTGTTGGGTGGTTTTCAACATTTCTAAGTAGCATTTATGAAGAACAACCATTCTTAGCTTGAGCAGTATTTAGTTGGAAAGGAAATTTGTGTTGCAGGGCTTTGTGTTCTCTCACATTTATGTTGGAGAATTTTGGCATTTTTAAAAGGCTTTCCTTTTAATAATTAAAGCAAACAGTTTAGACGTGCTTGTTAAGAAGCTGACTGAAAAGATCTGCTCTTTTTCTTTTTTTAATTTTTAGCAGCAATAGCCTACTGAGGTAATTGTTGTTAGAATGTAGTATGGAATTATGTACTGGTAAAGATGACATCTTTATTAAATAGCTTATTCTTACAAATACAGCCTCAAGTCCATATATTTAGYGTTAATTAATGCATTTGGGTTTTAGTAAAAAACGTATTTTGTGTCTCTTTGCCTTAGTCAGAATGAGCTGAAAACCAATTTAATGTCACTTTGTGTTTCAGACRTACCAACTTCTCTTTGGCACCTGCTGTTCTCCTCTGCCAATTGCCACTTAGTGCTGGGAATATATATCAGATTCTTTTCTTTTGCATTTCTAAGACTTTTCTTGGCTGCCACTGCCAGTTGAGGTTATTTCCCTTCAAATGTTGGGATTTTGTTGTTTCCCTCGCCATGGGGTTAAGTTTAATCCAGAGTTGGTGCATTTCTGTTRTTCAGAAAATCGATGCTGACATTGGCAATGGCAAGAGATGGTGGGTTAGGAAGGAATGTTGAATTTCCAGTAGGAGAGGAAAACAACCTGAAATTTGCCATGGGGGAGAAAAACCCAACCCCAAATTGAAGGTTTAGGTAGGCAGACAAATGCCTAATGCTGGTGTGATCAGGAAGGTTCAGGTACCATATGCAGTGGCGTAATTCAGTGTATTACTCATGGTTCTGTTGAAACAAACAAAGGGGAAAAAAAAAACCCAAAATGTTGATGTCTCCTCGACTGGATCTGTCTGTGGAGTGTGTGGGACAGAAGTAGCTGTTAGTTCTGTGTGGGATGATGTTGCTGCTGTCTCTTCTTCTGACCAAAAAAAATCTGGAACAGCAGGAGGAGGACAGAGATGGATGGGTGCCTGGCAAAGCTGGGAATAAAACCAGTGCTTAATTCAAGTTCAGGATTATTGTTAATATAATTCTAGACAACCAAAGGAGGTTTCTGGAAATGTTCTTTTCTGCTGTGTCTAGATTTCTGTCTCTGAACAACAGGCTGCTTGGATTAGCATCTCTAGTGCCCTAGCAGGTCCCCAGTGATGAAATTCTGAAATAAATACACATCCCACGGAGTGTGGGCCAGCAGGTCGAGGGAGATGATTCTCCCCCTTTACTCTGCTCTTGTGAGACCCCACCTGGAGTGCTGGGTGTGTTTTGGGTGCCCTCAACAAAAGAAGGACATGGAGCTGTTGGAATAACTCTGGAGGAGGCCACAAAGTTGATAAGGAGAGCAAAACARCTCTGCTGTGAAGACACCCTGAGAGAATTGGGGCTGGAGAGGAGAAAGTTGTGTGGAGACCTCACAGCATCTTCCAAAATCCAAGG
>NW_026623339.1:547140-549830 GCF_030028575.1 Malurus melanocephalus | reverse complement strand
CAAAAGGTGCACAACAGAGGGAAACGTAGATGAAATAGAGGCTTTACCTTCAAACTGTAGATGAAATACAGGCTTTGCCTTCTCTGTCTGTCCACAATGCTCAGGGGTTGCATACACTACAAAGGAGGTCAAAAATTGGCTGGACTTCTGGACTTCAGTAGTAGTAATGGAAGATTGATGGCCACCAGTGCAAGGGAATTCTGCAGGGCTTGGGGTCAAGCTGACCTTGTTTAATGTCCTGTTGTTGGTCTGGGCAGTGGGATGGGTGAAATGCACCCTCAGTGAATTTGTGGACAACACAGATTTGGGAGGAAGGTAATGTGCTCAGAGAGTAGGGCTGGCATGAGTGTGTCAGCAGGTGGGGAAAAGGCAGGGAGAACCTGGTGGAGCTCAGCAAAAACCYGTGCAGGGTCCTGTGGTGGGACAGAGTCACCTGGTGCCACATTGGGGTTGGGTACGTGCTGCTCTGCAGAAATAATGTCACAGTCCTGCTGGGAAATTCAGAATGTGAGTCTGGAGAGAAGTGCTCTGGGAAAGAAGGCCAAACTCTCATGGAGCTGTTTTGGTGGGTTTAGCATGAGGGTAAACAGAGAGTGAAGGGAAATGTGAGTTCCCCTCTAAGCAGTCGTTCTCAGACCACATCCTGAGTGCTGGGTCCTTTTTTGGGGCTCTTGAATAAACCAGGCACTGCTGTACTGGGACAAATCCTTATCCTATTGTAAAGGTGGYCCTGCTTTGGTGAGGAGCTGGGCTGGAGATTTCCAGAGCTCCCTTCCAGCCTAAATGAATTTATGAAGGTATAAACAACCTTGAAGATGGTGAATGGCCTCGAGGGGAARCCATATGAGGAATGGATGAAATCCCTTGGTTTGTTCAGCTGGAGGAGACTRAGGAAAGATCTCACCATGGTCTGCAGGTTCCTCATGAGGGAAACAGAGGGGCAGCTCCAATCTCTGCTCTCTGTGACAATGCCAGGAGCYAGGGAAGGGCTGGAGCTGTGCCAGGGTGGGTTTAGGTTGGATCTCAGGGAAAGGTTCTTTCCCCAGAGCCCCAGGGAATGGGCACAGCCCCCAGSCTGCCAGAGCTCCAGGAGCATTTGGACAGGGATGCACAGAGTGGGATTTTTAGGGCCAGGAGCTGGACTACATGATGCTTGTGGGTCCCTTCCTACTCAGGATATTCTGTGATTCTGTGCTAATTTTGGAATTTTAAGTTGGCGATGGGAGATTTTACACAGTGTGTGAAATGTGYAAAATAAACAACCTAAATAAAGCACCCTTCAGGGAATACTCTCTTCTGTCTTTCTGAGTGAGAATTCATGGGTGCTCTGTATTTGCAGTCTCACCAGGATATTCTTTGTATTCATAAACCTCAGTGCAAAGAAATGGCATGAAAAATAAGTTAATTTCCTTATTATTCATACTATTCAAAATAGACCCCCCCAAAATTAAGTATTATCCATTTGGGGGAAATTTTGATTTAATCTGTGTATATATATAGAGTGGAAGATTGCTTGCTTCTGTTTTCAGCTGTTCTTTATGGGCAAGGTTTTCATAAAAAAAAAAAAGATATATTAGTTGTTACAGGGAAACCAGAGCACTAACTCACCACATATGTCTGAAATATTTTACTCCCTTCACTTACAGTACTTTACATTAACTGGAACAGAAACTCCTGGGAATCGTTTTCCTTTGGTATTTAGTGATGTATGAGATCTCTTTCAGTGCTGTTTAGGGCAGTTCACAAACAATAATATTACCCTGAGGAAGCAGCTCCTGGTGGCTCCATCAGTGGGAGCTGGAAGCCTGGGGAGATCAGCTGCCTGTGAGAAGCTTAAATGTTGTGCTTCCTGCTTTTGTAGTCTCCTGCTATCTTATTTTGGTATTCAGTTAAGGATTATTTAAATCCTTTTGTGTTATTTCTCCTCGTACAATGTCTCAGTTGTTGTAGAAAAGGCCTAAGGAAAGATAGATAAGATTGAAGTTTCTATTCTAGATGTGGTGTCTAGTAAGGTAGGAAATAAAACATTTAGCTCTTCTRTTCCCTCAGTGCAATCATGGAATGGTTTGAGTTGGAAGAGACCTTAAAATTATCCAGTTCCACCCTTCTGACATGGGCAGGGACACCTCTCACTATCCCAGATTGCTCCAAACCCTGTCCAACCTGGCCTTGGACATTTCCAGAGATGGAGTGTCCACAACCTTTTGGTTAAAAAAACTGTAGAACCTCACAAAAGCAATTGCTATCTCACTTTTCCTTTTTCTTGTTCCCTCCACAGCCAGTACAGCTTTCTCCCAGCCCTGTGGTTGAGTTCTTTTGGTAACTACATCTTAAATACTGCTGCTTTTGAGACTGCTAACAGATTTTTAAACCAACAAGAAGTGCCAAGAAAATAGCACATTAAATATCAGCTAAGAATTTCCCTTTGTCAAGCGTGTGCTGTTTACAGTGGCAAGGCTCATGCTCTCTCCTACARATCCAATAAAACAGCACAAAATACAATGAATCCAGGGATTTCACAGGAGTTTTTCTATTCCTCTAGTGTGGTGTGCCCTCATGTGGTTAAATGCAATATCTTCCTTGAATCAGTGTGACACCCTTGGAATTTATTCTGCTAAAGAACCAGGAGAAACCAAGGCTGTTGGTGGAATGGGAGAGTTTGATGCCAAGTAGGTTTTAGTTGGTTTTTG
>NW_026623339.1:545259-546365 GCF_030028575.1 Malurus melanocephalus | reverse complement strand
GGATAACTCTGAGTATGGAAATGAAAACAGGCTTGTTGATTTTCTCCCACATAACACCAGTAGTCTTTTATTTTTGATACCCTTTGAGTATCAAAAGACTTACTTTTGTGATGCTAATATAAAGCTATTGATTTTACATAGCTCACATTTTTCATGTGGTGTGTTTTTAAGTTCATCAGCTCTGTATTCAGTTTGGAAGGAATTTGAATTAATGTGATGTTACTTTATACTTTTCATTTAATACTTTTTATTTCATCATTAGATGATTACGTAGATTACTGGATTCATATCCTTACTGCAGATGACAATGGCTTTTCTTCTACATCCAAAAATAGTGCAACAAAGTTTTGCCCAAAATTAAAAGTTGGTGAAATTGGAGAAAAAACATGCACTTATGGCATTGGTGACATTTAYGGTTTTAATTAACAAGGAAAATAACAGATGTCAGCAGGGGGGTTGCAGTAGTAATAACTTATTAACTGTGAGAAGTTAAATAAAGTTATTGAATGCAAAAAATTGCTTCTTCCTCAATTACTGCTCAGCAGTTGCCAAGATCATTTAAAACAGACACTGGAAGTTGACATTTCTGTCTTCTTCGAGGTCACTGCATTTAATGTGTATTTGCTGATTATCAGGTAGGTTAGCTTTGTGATTATTTTTAGCTGACTTAAGATAAACTTCATGTTTTACTCTTTAAAGGAGCGTTTTTTGAATTGTGGTCTGTTAAACCACTTCTGAGATTTGAAGCCAAATAACTTTGCTTTTAGTGGTTTCAAAATTTTTGAGTTTCCCACATGGATATGTGATGTTGTCTCACTTGGACAATGAGAAACAGAAGGAAGATAGTGACAGGATCACGAGCGGGGAGGATTTTTGTGTCCAAATGTTGCTCTGATCTGTGCTGCMTAAAACCCAGAAGGATCCTTGATTTACAGATTTGGAAGAYTCAAAGGYTTGGAGATGCCAAGTCTGTTYAGGCACCCAGCTCTGGGAGTGCAAACCATAACCAGAAGTTATTTGATTAATTCTCCTTTTCAACATGTGGGGAAGGGAAGGGAAGGGAAGGGAAGGGAAGGGAAGGGAAGGGAAGGGAAGGGAAGGGAAGG
>NW_026623339.1:541277-544369 GCF_030028575.1 Malurus melanocephalus | reverse complement strand
AGAAGAGAAGAGAAGAGAAGAGAAGAGAAGAGAAGAGAAGAGAAGAGAAGAGAAGAGAAGAGAAGAGAAGAGAAGAGAAGAGAAGAGAAGAAGGAGTGAAGAAGAGAAAAGAGGTGCTTAGGAGTGAGATTTAGAAGATGATGTGGAGAGATGTTAAAGGCAAATTTTTGAAATCCCACCCTTTTCCAGAATTTATATGCTCAACCCTGAGCCTCCAGAGGGGAGCTTGTACCACATGGTGTTTAGAAGAGCACAAGTTTGCTTTGGGTGACTCTTAAATCTTCCTCCAGGGTTGAAAACATGGCTCATTCTTCTCATTTCAAGCCTAAGCATAGTGGTGTTGCAACCCAATTTCTTATAAAATACCCCAGGTGTTAAGGAGGTCACTGACAAAGGAAGGTTTGGTTCACATCTCTGCTGAGGCTGAGGAACTTCAAATCCACATTTCTCACCCCCAAGACAATGCTGTGCCCCCCAGTTCATGGCCTGGCCCCTCAAATGCTCATCCTGCCAAAATACACCATCGTGTGGGGAAGAATCTTTGTTCCTCTTGTCGTTTTAGTATAATCAYGAATGACTCTTATGCATAATGAAGGAAGAGATGACAGAAAATACATGTTTAACACAAATCATAGACATGRATTTTTGAGATGGTGCAATGTAACTCACTTGGTGTAGCCTAAAAAATGAAATAATGGGATTTTGTGCTGTCTTTAGCTGTTGGACTTGACTGGGATCAGGTCCTTTTGTGCAAGTAGAAAACCCACAGTGAATTGCAAATTGAGAGGGACATCCTAAAATTTGACTTTTATCTTCGTACTTTCATTAACAACATTGAACAGATTTTTTAGGAGTCAGATTAAGCTGATAGTTCTGCTAAAGAATTGTAGTTGCTCCAATCGAACACCTGCTTAAGCTTTTCTGGCTTGGCAAAAGCTGGAATTGCCAAAATCTTAGCAAGGTACTGGAAACCTGTGTTCAGAAATGGGATTATTTAGTTGTTAAAAGTGAAGTTTTGCAATCCTGCCAGCACAGAGACAGAGAGGGGATCTTGTAATGGATGTTGCTGTTTGTGCTGCCAGTTCCAAGAAATGGAATTCCAACTCTTGGAGTGACCAKTTGACAATTGCATGGTGTGAGGAACCTCAGGTAATGTACAGGAGCAAATGAATCCTTGGGAAACTCGTGGAATATAAATATAATATTAACATTGGAATAKATARTCTCTTTTTCCTGTCTGCCAGGTAMCTCCTGGAATTCATATTTGCCTTCTAAATAGCATCACAGTCTTTTAGGGCCAATTAACAGGAGAAATGTGTCACTAAAGKAGAATTTAGAAATCTTTGCTTGCTAATTTATTACAAATTAGAGGTAAATTGTATTATGGGAGAAATTTTATTGGCTTAATTTATATTGATTCTTGTTTCAGCTGTGAGAGTTGGTGAGAACATACCGCAGGTTTTTTGTGGCTTTTGCATAAATTTTTCATGAAGATTTGTAGGAGGAACATAACTATGATTCTTCATTTAATTGTGTTTTTCCAGTCTTCTTTTTCTTAACAATATGTTTCGTGAAAACATATTKCAGGTTTGCAGGCCTCTTGTAGAAGTTTTTTGATAGTTTTGGGGGAAGATTTGTAGGAGGAAAGTAAGTGTGGGGTGGTTTATTTATTTTTTATTCTTTTGCACAGCATAACAAGTAGCCAGAAATTCTACTGAGGACGAAACACTTGCTGAAGAACTTTAAAATACTTGCTGAGGAACTTTAAAATACTTGCTGAAGAACTTTTAAAAGTGCCTTATATAATATTCATGTGAATTGGCCAGGATGTAAACCTCTTCCCTTGGCGGGAGCACTGATAAGAAAAACACAAATTAACAGCAACRGCGTTGCTATCTCCAAATTACATCCTAAAGGTACATCATGTGGACAGAATAGAAATATGCAAATTTGCTGAGAAATTAGCGTTTGGCAGCGGAAACGTGAATCGCTGTCCTCRAGCTACACTGGATTAAAATATCCTGGCTCCAATCAGCGTTGCCTCAGTTATCTGTGTGCTTCCCAGCCAAAATGTAGGTGTGTCACTGGCATTTTTTAGCACCCCAGCTAATAATTTATACATTAGAGAGAGTAGTGTGCTTATTTATGAAGTCCTCTAACCCTGCAGGTGTTTGCAAACACGGAGGGGATTTTTTGGTTTGCAAAAAGCCAAAAAGCTGGGTTAAACCTCTGGAATTGAGCGTGGAGAGGCAAAGTTCTATTCATCAGTGAGAATCCRAATATCCACACGGAACAGAAAGGGAATTGCAGTTTTATGAATTAGGTAGACAGCTGGTGCTAATCGTGCRGAGATAATTACAAGAGTTAATTATGTAAGCTGTTATGATTTATGGGGTAAGGACAGTGGCAAATTGCTCAAGTTGATAGGGAAAATTGAAGAACAGTTATTATCAAAAAATGGAGTTGTATTACAGGCTGAATTGTGCTCAGCAGAACATCTGTGTTCACACATATCGGTGTAATAGAGAAAAAAACCCTTTTTTGTGTGTGGCTCTAGAGAATAAGGACAAATATAAGAAAAAATCCAACAAGTTTTCTGCTCCTCTGCACAAATACGGAAAGAATCCAATTTAGCTACTTTTCCGTTTTGTATGTGAATAAAAAGTAGTTGTTGAAAGCATTTTCTGCTGAATTTTGCTCAGTAATAACCTTGCACTTGGAGTGGGATCAGCCAAGAGCTGCTGCTGAGAGCCACATCATAACTTTGGTGTGCAGAGCCAGGAATTTATACGGCAAAATTCCACCTCTGTTTGCTCTGCTCCTGGATGGTCCAAGTGAAGGTCACAAACACAGTGCTGAGGTCTGTTCTCTACCTCATTTTGGGCAGGGAGTCCAGTCAGATCTTCCTACAGCCCTGCTGGTGCTTTAACCCACCACACAATCTGCTTCTCTCACCGGGTATTTGGAAATTTGATATTTATAAACTTTTCTGCCAAAGGAAACAACAACAACAAAAAAACATGGCCATGAGACAATTTGGAAAAAGAGGCTTTGTGTTTTCCAGACAGTTTTAATGATTTTTTTTTTTTTTT
>NW_026623339.1:435512-540788 GCF_030028575.1 Malurus melanocephalus | reverse complement strand
AACTCCAACACCCCCTGTCACTGRTATTTAAATTTGTAGAATCACAGAATCATAGAATTATTTGGGCTGGAAGAGACYTTTAAGGATCACCTGGTGCAGTCYCTCTGCCATGTGCCACCRGTGTCCCCAAGCCCTYCTCTCTGCTSTCAATCYTTTCATCACCCAGTYRGTGCTGAAAACACAATACCAARGCATGTCCTGCATGAGGGACCRGTGAGAAACCACAAGGATTAGCAGGATTATTTTATAAAAAGCCTATCAGTATTTTTCCTAAAGAATTGTCAATATATGTGTATTTTAACCTGGTTCTGGAAAGTCTTGGGTAACGCAATTCAGGCAGATATTGAGCAAAGAGAAGGCAGTGGGGCAGAATTACAACTCTTAAACTTGTGGCCCAGCACTTTCAGAAATCCTTGGGGAAGACAGTTCAATTCAGAGAGCCAGGAATGTTCTTGGGTGAGCTGGAGCTGCTGACAGGGGATTAATTTGATGAGTGTGTGATCCAGCTCTATCCCCTTTCACTTCTGGCATTCCCTGCCTGCACATGACCTCTGCCATAGGGAAATCCATGCTAATAGAATTTTCTGCTTTCAGCAAAGACATCCTCACCTTCCTTTTGTGCTGCTGGAGCTGTGTAAGGAGGCTTTAATTCAGGATGGGGCTGAACTATTAATTAGTGAAGTTGTGTTTTTCCAGCAGAGATCTGTGCTAGGACTGTGTGAAGCTGCTTTAATAAAATAAGAGAGCAAGATTCCCTGGTGTGATCACAAAGCCAGGATCATAACAGGGCTGCCAAATGAGCTTATGGTAATTATCAARTGATATATTTGATAATTGTACAGAATTTTGGGTGACTTCTGCATTAATTAGTAACAGAAGCTGATAGAGACATTCTTTTTATCAATATGGGTGGGGTAAGATATTTAAAATAARCCAGTTAGTTTTAGAGCCCTGCTGGAAAACTGAGTTATGTTAATAAGGTAAAAGGTTATTATTGTTTTTTCTTCATTTTTTAAATGCARTTTATATTAATTCATAGTTTATTGGCTTTTTAAAAATGGGAAGTAAGTGAATATGCCATGGATTTTTCTGTCAATGGTATCAGGAGCATTCCTCCCCCTTTGCCCTGTCCTAGTACAGCTGACTTTCCTGAACAGGAATTCTAATTTTGGAAGACACTGCTCTTTTTTAGCCTTTTAACTGATAATTTAATGTAATTTAAAGATGCTGACACAAGGTATACAAAATGGCCAGATTCCAGTTTTTATGRGTGGTTTTCTTCCTGTAAGAGCTCTGTATTTTCCAGAACCCAACCTATTGTTGCAGAGACAGGAATCCAGAACTGCCCTTTTCTAAGGGAATGTCCTAACCTCACATGGAAAGCTATTTCTCTCCTTGCTTCCCCTGAATTCTGTTGATCAGAGGGTGGTGAGATGTTGCTCTTCTTGSATTTCACTCCAGTAGATTTTATTCAAAATTGTAAAGCCTTTGCTTTAAATTTATGAATCACTGAGGTTCATTGGCAAACAATTTCTCCACCACCATTCGTGACCTTGTGCTYTCTTGCTGGCCCATCATAGACTCTTCTATGATTGCATTTGAGTCCCATCTTTTGACATGATGGAAACTTATTTTTTTTTAATGCTAGAAATGAAATAAATAAGAAAAAAAAGAGCAGCCAGAGTTCTGTGAAGGAACTGGAATCRAGCAGAGTATAGCAGCATTTCTTTTCAAAAAAAGGGATTGACTGAGGGTGCTGCTTCCTACCTATGTGTTGTAAAAAGTAATAGGAAAGTTCTTCAACTTCTGTTATGGAGAATTTGGATTTTGGAATTTGCTATGTATTGTGTTAGTTCTGGACTCAGCAGCTCAGAGAATCAGCAATGGTTTTCTGCCTGTGCTGTGTCCTCTTCATCTCTCGGACCTGCATGGACTGACACAGGTCCTCAACTGAGAATATTTTCAGCATTGGAGGCAATTTAAGTGATTTTTCTCTATTTCTCTATATTAGGCAGTATAGGGCAAAGCAATTGTCTTATTAAAAAAAATACTATTAAATACTTTATTTAAATTTATATTTATTACCATACTGGGAAATTCTGATAGAACTTTTCTTTTTGTTTGATGGTGGTTTAGAATTATTTGCATTTCTGCCCAATGACAACGATCAACTACAAAAAGATCTTCAGGAAATTTCATGAGGAATATTTGCAAGGGAAAGCTAATAAAGAAAATATTATTGCTAGATATAAATAGTGAAAAAAACTCTGCATATGATGGATGAATATTGCATTCCAGTAGCCAGGCAGATTCCTTCCTGGAAAAGGCTCTGGAATACATTTTTTTCTTCCAATACTTATATGCATATGGTGTTTTCAGTCCCTGAATATATATATAGTTATAGATAGATATAGATATAGGTACATATATTTATTCTTCCATACTTTGTTTTTAGATGTGATTTGGGGAAAAAAAAAAAACTAGTTTAAAGAGGAAAAAAATGTAGCACAAAGAGCATGGCAAAAGTTTTTTGGTGAAAAATAGACCACACACCTTGTCACTCTTCTGGCAACAGGGGTGAGATGACAATGAATTTTCAAACTCCTTTTAAAATACTTTGGTTTTTAGTGAGATGTCTTTATTGTGAAGGTATTTCTTTTCTTTCAGCAAATTTATGGCTTACAACACCGAGCCAACACTTCAAGTGCCCTGGTTTGTATCCTGGTTAGGGAGAATTGCATCCCTGAGTGTTATGGACCCATTGCTGCTTTTCTGTGCTTAACACCCAATAATATCCAAAATATCCAATTCAGTATTCCTGTTTTACAGAGCTATGGATACATTGCTGCTTTTCTGTGCATTTAACACTCAATAATACCCAATTCAGTATTCCTGTTTTACAGAACTGTGGATTCATTACTGCATTTCTGTGCATTTAGCACCTGATAATACCCAATTCAGTATTTCTGTTTTACAGAGCCAGGGATCCATCACTGCTTTTCTGTGCATTTAACATCCAATAATATCCAATTTAGTATTCCTGTTTTACAGAACTGTGGATCCATTGCTGCTTTTCTGTGCATTTAACACCTGATAATATCCAAAATACCCAATTCAATATTCCTGTTTTACAGAGCTATGGATCCATTGCTGTTTTTTTGTGCATTTAACACCCAATAATATCCAAAATACCCAACTCAGTACTCCTGTTTTACAGAGCTATGGATCCATTACTGCATTTCTGTGCATTTAACACCCAATAATATCCAAAATACCTAAATCACTATTCCTGTTTTACAGAGCTAGGGATCTGTTGCTACTTTTCTGTACATTTAACATCCAGTAATGCCCAATTCAGTATTCCTGTTTTACAGACCTTTGCATCCATTGCTGCTTTTCTGTGTATTTAACACCTGATAATATCCAATTCAATATTCCTGTTTTACAGAATTATGGATCCATTGCTGCTTTTCTGTGCATTTAATACCTGATAATATCCAAAATACTCAATTCAGTACTCCTGTTTTACACAACTATGGATCCATTGCTGCTTTTTTTTTTTTTGTGCATTTAACACCCAATAATATCCAATTTTCCAGAGCAGCAGGTCCTGCTGGTGTCACACAGGATTCCCTCTTTGCCCAGTGCTCAGCTGTGGGATGCACACACAGTGCTGGGATTTTAAGCTTTGTGGTGAACRTTTCTAATCAGTTTATTGACAGCTCAATAAAGAATTCCTTCAGGAGATTGTGCTAACATTCCTTCTGTTTAAATACTGATAGGATCATTTCAGTGCCTGCTGTGGTTTTATGGCAAAATACTAGGAATATAGTGAAGCAATTCTAAGGCAAAGRGTTTTAACCTGGTTAATCTTTGCAGCAGGAGCTCTTCATACCTTTCAYGCCTGGAAAACAGCCACAATGTTGTTGTCAGAGCTTGCATGTCACTGACAGGACATTATCTCAAGGGACAATTGCTTTTTGAATGGTTTCTGACCCTTATGTGTTCAGGTTCCATTTTATCAGCTTCTTCATTTTCTAAAAATGAAAACCAGTGACAAAAACGATGCTTTGGCACCRCTGCACTGCCATGCCTGGTTCTTATCTTTTTCTTTTTGCTGCCTGRCTGTGATTTGCTTAGCCCAGACTGAGGAGAGGTTAAAAGGAAAACCCTCTTTTGAGGGATGTGCTGCTGAATTTTATGCTTCCAATTTTATCTGTTCAAAACATGTGACCATTACATCCCTTCCAGGGCACGGAAAATAGTGTGAGTATCGAATTAGGTATTCCTATAAATAGTTGGGGAATTGTTCAAACTGACAAAAACTTGTTTTTCTTGCCCAAAGGTGACAACACTGGTGAACACGAGCAATAAAGGACCATCTGGCAAGAAGAAAGGGCGCTCTAAGAAAGCTCATGTTTTGGCTGCCTCGGTGGAGCAGGCCACTCAAAACTTCTTGGAAAAAGGAGACCAAATTGCAAAAGAGAGCCAGGATCTCAAGGAGGAGTTGGTTGCTGCTGTAGAAGATGTTCGAAAACAAGGTATGTGGGACAAGATGCTTGATGGGACAGAAGSTCTGCCCAGTGCCAAACTTTATTGCTTCATTTTCAGCCTGTTTTTATTCAGCTGTGTGAAAAAATGACCTTTTTTTTTTTTTTCACTTGGCTAAATCTGAGGTTTAAAGCCTGTGGGTGCAAAAGCAGGATTAGTATTATGGCACATATCTAACAATTATCAGCCAGATAAAACAGCAATACAGTATTACTTGTGGTTTCAAATGTATTTTGAAATGTATAAACTGAAAAAAAACAGAGATAACAGCAATATTAAGGCAATTATTTTCAGGCTGTTGGTGATAAAATAAATGGATACTCATTGATAGATATCATCTGGCAATTTTCCTTCAAAAGATAAAATGGGTATCAGATGCTTTCAAATTTACCTGTGTGGTARGTGAAAAATATGTTTTCAATGTATACCTAAACCAAAATGTTTGGTTTTATTGACTTTGATTGTAATTATCTTTATTGCAGCAGAATTAAGCACCTTTCAGGTTTATTCCGTTGTAAGTACTATAATCTAAAGATAYCATCTGGCAGTATCATGAGCCCTGGCTTTTAAAACAAGACTGAGAGATCTCCAACTGAGATTTCAAAAGAAGTCTGAAGGATTTGGGTGTAAAATAGTGATTTTCAGTGAGTTACTCCCTAAGAACTCATACAGTGTTTTTTTTCATCTTGTGGAAATTGGGCTGAAGTGCTTGTATGAGAAGGCTGGGTTAAATTTTGTGTGTTTAAGCACTGATCAGTGAATATTCCAGTGTGTTCTACCCTGAGGCTGTTTTTTCCCTCCTCTCCCCACACTGTRTATATTTGATTTCACTGTTTTCCTGTTCCTGTGTGGTTTGGGTTTCCTTAAATATTCATTTGCCACTACGTCAGAGTAAGTTAAGTATTTTCTGTATACTCTAAGTACAATGATATTCCAATATTCTACTAGGGCTTTGTGGGTTTCGTTGATTATTTTCTCTGCTGGGAGTTTGTTGTGGTGGTGAGGTTTTGGTTGGGGTTTTTAAAATATTTTTAATGCTGATGATGGCTATTCTGGCAGTAATTTTCATTTGCCAACGACTTCGGTTTCCTGTTGCTTATATTAATTATTTTGTGTTGTGTCAAGATGTAGCTCAGCATCTTGAGTGGTGACACGAGTGCCCATGTTCTCTCTGAATTTATAACACTCTCTTTTTTGGGTGCTGACTCAGCTTCTCCTCAGGAGCCTTCTGAGTTAGAGGCATCAACCTAAACTTGTACACTCTTTATCTAGACTGAATTTCTGACTTTTTACATGACAATAAGACTTTTACTCTTCTTTTTTTAACCTATATTAAAAAGAAAAAAACAAAAAATAAACCCGCGAAACAGCAGTGAAGACGCAGAGGGGCGAAAATTATCTTAAACAGTATTACACAGAATGACAGAGACATTCATCTCCTGTCAACACTGCAGGCTAGGAAAAAAAAGCCTGYCAGAAAAGTGGAGCAGCTTTTTTTGGGCTTGTTCAACACGATCCCATAATGAGGAGAGCAGGAGACACCACACACCATTATTAGCACCCACGAGCCGTGTAAACGAGACCGGCCCTGGTGYGACGTGAAATGATATGTTTAGCTCAGTGGCATCAAGAGCTGGATTAATGAACTGAGGATGTGTTTTCCTGGCTGATTCCCTGGCAGGRTTCCAGCTGGGATAATTACATCGTCAGCCTAAAAATGTCTCTGGCAGTTACAGCTGSCTCTTGGCGTGCTCCTCATTTCCTGCCCTGCCTTGCTGGGGACTGTTATATACTACTAAAGGCAAAAATTCACTCCAGGGACACTTGGTTGCCATTGATAGGTGTGGAAYAAATGCTCTGTATCATTTGCAAAAATGGTTTGGAATAATAAGAGTGCCTGTGGTGTTGAGATTCTTTTTATTTCTGTAGTGTGGAAGAGTGAGTTCTACTGGCTGGAGAAAACTCCAGTGATCAACTGGTTTGGTTTGCAGAGCTGGGTTCTAAAAACAGAGAGAAGAAAAAGAAAGGATTTTGTGCCTAAAGCTCATCCCTGTGTATATGTGCATCCCATAATGATTCGATAATAGGAACACTTTATCCTTCTAATTCTACACCATCTAAGTGAAACTATCCAGTTGCTGGGCCACTGAATGCTTTGCTGTGTGGGTGTTTATTCTATTTATATTTTTATATTTTATAAATTTTATATTGTCACAGAGCTGTGTAAAAGAGCTCCCAGATGGGGGACAAAGGAGACCTGTAGGAGTTTATAATTTATGTATTTTTTTTTTAGAGAGGAGGGCAAGCAGAGAGTCCTCTGTCCATGGTAGGGGCTGRAACTGGATGATTTTTAAGGTCTCTTCCAACCCAAACCATTCCATGACTCTGTGACCATAAAGAGTAAAAATACAAAGCCTGAAAAGTGCAGGAAAATGAAGAACTCATAGGTATAAGAAGTACAGTATATACTACACTCACAGCATAGGTGTGTAAATGCAATTGGTCTTTTATTGATTGGCAGAGAAGAAGGAAATTCCCTGTGCAGGAGAAATTCAGGCCGTGATTGACACAAAAATCTATCAAGAACTGCAAGTCCACTGGGTTAAGTTTGATTAAATTTATTAAGAAACTGCAGGATGCTGCAAAAAGCAACAAAAAGAAATAGSTTATATTCATGTAAATTTATTTTATCTGGTAAATGGCTTTGGCAATGTCTGTCTGTAGGTRTGTGCTAGTGACTGCCTGATTTTAATGTCATTTTCCTGGAAGTTTTCTGGCATATAGCTAAAACTTCCATTAAAAACATGATTTAGTCCAGCAGCTGGTTGTTGTGTTTTGAATTTTTTGCTTTTCAAGCACGRTAGATAAAATTTCACACCATAATCTGAAATTTATGCTTCAAYCAAGGGACAGAAAATAGCTGTTGATGTTTTCTTGTGTTTGAAGAMAGGGTAAAGTTGAGGTAGACTTATTTTTTTGTTCATGCAAATTTATGGACATTATRAAAAATAATTTGATCCATGGTACTCTGTGACTATCTGTAAGCTTGAAATTGTAAATGAACATCTGAGGCACGAAAGTGACTTTAACTTTCTTGGCAATGTTTTCTCTCTGGTGGAACACACTAAAAAATAATATGTTTAGTGCTTTAATGATTCTAACCATCCAGTTTTGAAAACKTTTTGAAGGAAGTTTTAAAACTAAAATGAAATCCTGTGAAAGAGGGTTTCTAGAGAAATCTAAAGAATCTAGAATATTTTTCCTCTAGAATCTAGAGACTCTTTTTTTTAGACAAAAACACCTTGATCTTTTCACTTAAACATGTTCTTGCTATGTTTATTTATAACCCTTTTAACTGAAGTACATGAGACCTTATTTTTTGCTTATAGTAGTTATTGTGTGCTAGCTCCTGATAGAGAAAAAACTATGTATGTGGGAAGAAATTACTAGAGAACAGGTTTTTAGAAAATCTAGACTTTCTATTCATTCTGAAAGGTGAAGTTTGGGCAATCCTGCTTAATGGGAAAATGAATCTCGGGGCTGCACTTTTGAAAGAACCTGTGTGTACAATAAGCATGTTCTTTTTTTTTTTTCCAGTCATATCTGTGATGAGGTGCTCTACAACTTCCTTTTTGTCTGGCTGGTGGCTCATGCCTGCTCTGAAAGCTTTGAGCACCAACATTTGAAGCCCTCTATTCAGCAAGTCACAGGAGCTGTGGCCTGAAAASTCTTTACCTTGTTAATAGAAAATGTTCCTTATCTCTTTCGAGTTGCTTGTTGCAGGTGGAAGCGACTTCAATTGTTATTCATGTTTGCAGTGTTCCTCCTCAGAAATCTGGCACTCTAAATGTCATTCCGTGTAAATACTCTAAGGCTGGCTCTTTCAGAATCTTTTCCATCCATTAATTATCCTTCAGCTCTCTGGGAAAAGAGCTGCAGAAAGACATTAAAATTCCTTTTCTGAAATGATTTAAAACACTTCTGATGAAAAAGCAGATGTTGTAGAGCATCTCCAAGAGTTACTATACAAAAAAGTGGTGTTGGGGTTCCCAAAACCAGGAGTGAGGCTGCTGCAGCTCCGTGGCCCCAGTTCCAAGACTGATCTTGTATTTCTGGTAGGCACTTGCACACAAACACACATATACAGCTTATACATATGTGTATATATATATATAGATACATAGTTTGTATGTGTGTATATATATATGGACATATATATTTAATATATATGATCATATATATGTTTATATATATTATATATATATTCACATATAAGAGATATATGTTTTTATAATTATTTATATTTATATATATATATATATAATTAGGATTTTAGCTTTTATATTTTTCATGTGTCGGCAATCCTGTAATTCTTTAGTGTTTAACTCCAGACTCCACAGACAGTGCTGAGCTCCTGCTCTCCCATTTTTACACAAAACAATTCCTGTCCAGCCCCAAACTCAAGGACACCTCCCTGTGCCAGGCCCCAAGAGATGGAAACAACAGAGAATTGGGGGAGCCAACTTGGAGTCAATGACTGCCTTGGCTGCAGCTGCAATTGGAGGATTCAGCCCCGATTTTGTGCAAATGGACAAAAGTGAGAAAGGGTGAAAAACCCGTGAGCCATTGTCCATTGTGGGTGTGGGACTGTCCTGAATGCACCTGAAGGCCCTGCAATAACAGAACTGCTTTTTAGTCTCTCGATTTTGTCTGGCCTCTGTTTTAGGTTAGCCTGTATCAAGCATCATATGTATATATGTATAGTTCATAGATACATCTGACCACAGATGAATACCATCAGGTATTCAAGCACTTGCTATTCTGTCGTTCTATGAGACACTGGAACCATCTGCCCAAAGAGGTGTTGGATGCCCCATCACTGGAAATGCTCAACATCAGGTTGGACAGGGCTCTGAGCATCCTGGTAGAGGTGAAGATGTCCCTGCTTATTGCAAGAGGACGGACTAGATGACCTTCAAAATCCCTTGAAACCCGAACCATTTTATCTTTCTGTGAAAGAGACCCAACAGCACCAGTTCCTTATCCTGTTTCCCTCTGTGGCTGATCAGCATTGATCCTTGGGGAGGAAACTTAAAGTAGTGAAAAATGAAATGCATACAGGTGTCCCTGCCCATGGCAGGGGATTGGAAATAGATGGTCTTTTAGGGTCCCTTCCAACCCAAACYATTCCATGATTTTGTGATTTTCTGTACACATGRTTTAAGTTTTTTGGGAGAACTGCTGATGGTACTTGCTCTTGGTAAAGCCAGCTGACTCTCTGAGATCCTTTGCTTTTTCTTTGTACYATTTCCAAGAGATTTATTTCTGTTSCAGCCTTGGCTGGAGCTTTTCTGGTATTCATTTCACTTCTCAGTGTTTTGTTTAAGCTCATGTTAGTTTAAATTTATGAAAGTGACTTACATCCCCCGGTTATGTCTGTTACAAAGGGTAGTTGKTGTTTGATGTATTGCCTGAACATGACAGTTTTGAGACAAATTTTGAAAAAGCAGTGATACAAGTTTGAAACGTAATAAAAATTAATATATTTGGTAGTTTTTTATACTATATTTATTTATATTGTCTTTTTGAAGGTTTTATTACTATTGTGGCTTTTTATCAGGAAAGAATAAWATTGCTTTAAAATGTCAACTTCTGACAGTTGTCAAAAAAAAGGTATGCTCACAAACTGAAAGTTACAGAAATAGTCTTTCTTCCAGAAATATTTGACTTTAATTTTAAAATCAGATCCTCAAATTACTGCTTATTTTTCTGCAGCAATATTGCTGACAGGAAAGGATTTATTTGAGAAAGGATTGCAGAAATGCAGCATAGTTAAAAAGAGAAAAAAATAAAACTCCCTATCAAGGGATTGTAAATAGGCCATGTTTTGCAGTRAATATTTAACTCCACCAGCCATTACTATGCATGAAATTTCTGAATTCAGATCAAATTTGGAGAATGGTTTCACTAGCATTTAAATTAAAAAAAAATAATTTAAAAAAAAACCTCAACCTTACAAATTGGAATAGGTACCACAGGCAGTTATCTTTCCCTGTTCTGTCTTCTAGCAGTAATTCCCAAACTGGCTTGGCTTAATCCACAGTGAGTAATCCTCAGCAGCATTTAATGTACAGCCTTTTCAATTAATTTTTGAGTTAACCATGAGCAGTGTTCTGCAAGGAGATTTTTTCCCCCTCATGCATGAAATCTGTGTTTGTGTCCCCTCTGTGTGAAATTCAGTGTGGAGACTGGAGCTGGAGTCTCTGACCCCTCAGAACAGTTCTGTGAAGCTGCAGAGCACCCCGGGGTGAGCATCTCGACCTCTCCTTTTGAAGCTGTTCTGATTTATGTGTWACTGAAACATCCTCTGAGTCACAGCCAAGTGCTGGAAATGAAATCGCTGTTGATTCATTAGGCAGAAATTCTGAACTGAAATTCTTTTTCTTTCACATAACAAAAAAAGGAAATAAAAAAGGAAAAGTTTGAGTCACCCTTTGAACTGGAAAATCAGTTATTTTAGTCTGTCAGATCAAATGTATTTGGAAGGAATTCCTTTCAGCTTGGCACAGGAGTGACCTCAGATGACTGTGTAGGTCAGTGATGGAAGTTTTTTGCTGAGCAAAGCTGCGGAGAGTTTCACCAGCTGTCTAATGATGGATAGGGAAACTGGTGGGAGATCTGGAGTGGTGCAGAGACTTTGTCTGGCGTATTTAAATTATAAAGTATCTTATTGAAGGGAGGAAGTCAAGGAGATGGACTTGAGATTCTGTAATTTCTTTATGCTTCCGTCGCTGAGCAGTGAATTTTCAGTCTCAAAAAATTAACTGGAAAATTTCAAGAGCGACTTTGTGATGATTACACACGTATAGGAAAAAAAAGAAATACTAGCAAACTTTGACAAGAAGATTTCGTTCCGTTGAGTAAATTTTGTGAAGGAATTCAGTATAAAAAAGTGAGGTTTTCTGTGTTCAGAATGTAATTGTAAATACCGCTGTGATTCAATTCACATATGGGGAGCTTGGGTTTAGATCCATGTTACCGTGATTATTTCTGCTTGGTTAAAAGTGGGAATGACCTTAAACTGAAGGAGGGCAGATTTAGAATCCAATATTTGGGGAAAATCCTCTGTTTGGGTGGTGAGGCCTGGCACAGGTTGCCCACAGAAGCTGTGGCAGCCACAGGTGACTCTGCTCCAGAAGAGCAATTGTGGCAATGGCGGCTCTTCCTTTCATGGCAGCTTCTGCTGAAGGCGCGAACTCCTCTTCAGAGGATTTTTCAGGATCGCAACCGTAGCCTGTGGTAAAGATGCATTCCACAATTAGAAGCTGTTTTTAGGTGAATTTTGCAAACTGGTGGAAAGCAAGAGAAGCGAGCGAGTTGCTGGGGTCAGGCTGCTGTTTGCCTGGATGGACAGAGCGGTCCCTTCACCTCACACCCCACAGCGGCCATGGCAGCGCCTCACACATGGCGGGACCCAACGGTGGCAGCGGTGCAGGTCCCACACGATCCCTGAAATTCTCATTTGCCTCTAGAACTGCTCTGCGGGCTCCAGCCTTTCTGGTACAGGTTGCTGCCATCTGTCTCTTTGTTCCTGAGGCTTGCAGTCGCCACCTTGGAAAGGAAATGTTGGTGCCACTTTACATTTGTCCCTCAGCCATGTGGCCACCTCAGGCAGGCGGCATCTTGGGAATGGTAATTCCAGCATTTCACATTTTGCTTTGTATCTGCAAAGATCAGCCAGCTCTGTACCTAGCAGTTATATACTGTTATCTTTTGCCTGTTGCTGTTGCCTTTGTTAGGAAATTGTTGCTTGTTTCACTTATATCTACTCATATCCTTTCCTTATTGGTGGGAAGGGATTGGTTGGGATTCAGGGGGCCCAACTTATTTTTCAGTGCTCACCTTTTTAAATGCTCTTAAAACAAGACACTGTTTGTGGTTGCAAGGAAAGGGAGGTGGCTCATTTTTGAGTGCTCACCTTTTTAAATGGTATAAAACCAAAACCCTGTCCCTGGAAGGGTTCAAGTCCAGGTTGGATGGGGCTTGGAGTGACCTGGAAGGTGCCCCTCTCTGTGACAGGGGTGGAACAAGGTGAGTTTTAAGGTTCCTTCCAACTCAAACCATTCCATGATTCCGTGACTTCTCAGTGGTATTTCATGAGAAAGACACAAGCACTAAATTTCATCTGGGTGTCTTCCTTGCCCCCCTGCTCAGTCCTCCTATTTGCCTACAGTACGTTTTGTTCTGTGTTCTTTATTTTCGACTGCATTTTTCCATGGCAGTCATCCAACTTCAAAAGTTGTATAAAAGCTTCTTTCTCCCATACAGATTAGGCTTTAATTTCGGGTATGGTTTCAGAAAGTGGTATTCGATGAGAGAAGTATTAAAAGTGACAGCATGAAAATTTGAAATATACTTCCTAATATCTGAGTCCTAAAAGATGCTTAGTCAGTATATAAAAGGCTTTAATTTATTGCTTTTCCATTTACCATTTTGAACACGTCTGTGTCTGAAGTACATTTTTCACATACTACAAAGGCCAGYAATACTTTAAAGAGTGAGGGAATAAAAAATGTTATAATCAAATAACAGGCTCTGCTGAGAAGTGTCAAATTATAGCATTCTGATCTCCAGCTATCTTGTTCTCTCTGTTTTAATCCCTTTATCAGAGACAAATTCTTTTTAGACTTCAGATCTGTGAGATATTCCAACTGCTGTTTATATATGAAAATGGGAAAAGGAGCCTATTCTGTAAAGCTGATGGAATTTRGAGTAATTTTTATATCTACTAAAAATAAAATTGTAGGCTCTCCACTGATTTTGATTTGGGATGTTTGCAAATCTCATTCATCCGTAATTGTTCCAATTGACTTTCAGAGCTGTGCTTTAATTTTTTTTTTTTTTTAATGTTTTAGTTGTAGATAAGTCAGTTTTTAGCCTCTGCTCATATTATGTGATTTCTAGAGTATGTGATGAAATATATGTGTTTTTTTCTTCARAAAGTGTGTCACCTCTACTTCTTTTCATCTTTTTGTGGTGGACTTCATGGTTTTAAATCACACTTTATTTTATTTATTCAATATTCACCTGTCTGAACAGAGAACTAGACTGGACCTTGAGCAGAAAAGGAGAGTTGGTGACCTTTGTGAAACAGGACAGGGAGCTCAGGAGAGCTACAAGGGTATTTGGAGGTCGTGCAGGAAAAAAAATTGAAGGGGCAAAGCCACAGTAGAACTTAAATTTGCAACAGCCATAAAAAACAATTAAAAAAGTATTTTGTAAATACATGAGTGACAGTAGTAGGACCAATTTTGAGGGGTTCATTCTGCTCTCATCTCTGCCCTTCAGCTCAGAATGCCGGGAACCTGGAGGAAAACTGCTCTTACTGTTGGAGACTGACCAAAGAAGGAATTTAGCCTTTTCCTCATCCTTTGTGATCATGGTTCCCTCTGCATCCAGTAAAGGATGGAGTTCATGGAATYGTGAAATGGTTTGGGTGAAAGGGATCTTAAAGCTGTTCTAGTTTCAATGCCCTGCCTTTCACTGGACCAGAGCCTCCTCCAACCTTGATTCCCCTCAKCCTCCCTTCTGCCACGGTATTTGGTATTTATAAAGGACAGTCCTAACACTCAGCCACAGTTTTCTCTATTAGCCATGCAGACTTAGACTAATGATCGTTCCTTTCTCTTCTCATTACAAATTTAATGATGATCCTGTCTTGTTTATGAGCCTTTTACTGTGCACAACAGCAATCTGCTTTTCTGGGTGTTRATCGTGGGCTATAGATCAGTTTTGTGTTTTGGTCCCTGCACTGGAATGTAAATTCACACCATTAAGCTCAGTTATCTCATTATTTCTCAGCACAGAAGCTCTTGCAGTTTTTAAACATCCAAACAATGTGTAGTTACATAAAGGTCTCTTATATTATAACTCATAGGTGTCACAACATATATGTGAATTCCCATTGGAACTGGCAATTAAGTGTTACGATACTAAAAACGTTGCTAAGTCAAAATCCAATGAAAAACTGCTGTAGTCTTTGAAAATTAATTTTTAAATGTAATTCCCCATTTTGGAAAGATAAACTTAATTTTCATGATGCTTTGAGCATGATTTTAGAATCCTTGGTAAGTTGTTTTATGGTGAAAAAAYSACTGCACTGGATCTGAAAAATAGGTTATCATAATGTGTGGATTATGCGAACTAATAGAAGAAATGAAATACATTTTTTTAAGTGCTGTTGTACCTTCTGTCTGTCACTTTGTGTAAACCCACAGATGCTCTCTTTATATTGTTTATTGTCTTGTTTTTAATATTTTTTCTTATTGTAAGCCTATACCATAGATTTTCCCRGTGCTGATGACTCTCCCTGGCCTGCTTTTCTCCTTTCTTAAGCTCTCTCACACTGGAATATTGTTTTCAAACTTTATATTTAAATTTTTCCTGTTAGTTTTATCTCTTGGCTGCAAACCCCTAAATTGTTCAACATTAATGTACCTTTTCTCTTAGTCCCAGCTGGGTTTGTGGGAGGTTTTTTTTTACTTTAAGCCATGTTTGTTCCTCAGATTAAGCAGGTGATCCCTGCTTCTCTTACCACCTCTGTGAAGACATTCAGGTAGGATCTAAGTGTAAGGAAAAGCATAAATTAGCAAGGATACAAAACTGACCCTTAAAAAGAATTAGGGAGTTGATAATCCACCAGAYTGATCAATCTCCTCATCAATCCTTCCCCCTCCTCACAGTGCTTCCCGTGAGCTGCATTAGCAACTTGCTGCTCCTTTTTTCACAGATCACTGGGATTTTTTGATAAATTTTGTTATGAAAGTGCATCGTGGTGGAAAATATCAACCCTTTGAACAGAAGCTTATCTCRAAAAATATCAATTTCAAATAAACTCTTTCTTGGGTATTTTTTTTTTTAATGTGATAATAGAGAGTGATGGAACTGATTCTAATTATGATTTTGAACTTAGTTCACAGTGCCTTGGGCACAGATAGAATCTAATCTCGAATCTTCCTGTCTGTACAGTATTTTTGATCCTCTTCAAGCCCCAGAATGATGAAAGTAATCTCCAGAATGATGGAATCTGTGTTCCTAATGCTGAATGCCACAGCCATTTTCTTGGAGTGCTTCCTTTTCCRTGCCTGCTAGGAAATTTCTGGTGCTTTTCAAATGTTGTTCACTTCTATACCTGGTACATTCATTCCAGTTTATTAATGACAGTTCTATTTAAATTAATAAATTGTTATGCAGAAACCCATTAAATGATTAAGTTCTAGATGTTAATCACTAGGACTTACAGATTTTTCTTTGTCAGATACATTAATTTTAGCCCTTTTTTATAATAATGATTTAAATAAATGTACCATGCACAGTTCACCAGAAAGATCAACTTTTCCTTGCGTTTTCCACTGTAGTTTCTTGTTTAGGTGATGAACTATTTTACTCATTTTGAATGTGCTTCTTGATGCAGCTGTAGAACACTATAGTTCAGCATCATGACTTTTGTCAGGATATAAATAAAGCCAAGTTATACTTTAGTTGAGCTTGAATTTTTAAA
The DNA here is from genome assembly GCF_030028575.1 of Malurus melanocephalus. Classification (NCBI taxonomy): domain Eukaryota; kingdom Metazoa; phylum Chordata; class Aves; order Passeriformes; family Maluridae; genus Malurus; species Malurus melanocephalus. The sequence goes on along the minus strand of NW_026623339.1, from coordinate 524,677 downwards.
TTTGTCTCTATATTCCTAAAATCTTAGGAGGTCCAGTGTGTTTTCAGGTTCCCAACTACAGTGCTGAACATCTAAAATGTTCATGTTGATGTTGATGAACTCTCCAGTTCAATGAAGGCAGACCAGTTTAGTTTGTCCCTGAAGGGTGTTAATCCATGGAGTAAATGAGTTGCAGAGAGGGATTAGAAATGTTAATGTATTCTCACATCCCAAACAATGTAGTTTTGAATTGAAATTTAATTGGTGTTTTATTGTACTTAAGTGTATCAGTGTTGTTCCAAATGCACTGTTAATCTGACTATTAATTAGAAAAGTTCTTTCTAAAGCATAACATTCATGGATAAATTGTCTTACATAGTCATAAATATATGGTTAAATATCTTAAAAGTTCTGTATTCTTGCTATTTCACTATCCCTTAGGAAAGAAGTAGTTGAATTAATTAAAATTACATATTTTAGTGGTCCATGAAGTGAATAATWTGGTGTCTTCTTGCATCTAAGAGAGAATATTGGAACTAAAATGCATACTAGATTTAAGTCCATTGTGCTTTAAAATGCAGAGTGATTCATCTTCCATCTCTCTATCTAAATGTCAGATGTAAAGTGAGTCAAATTTAAGTGAACTGGATTGTCTGTACAATGAGTTCCAGAGAGACAGCGCTCTAGGAGCTGAAATGTGCYGGGAAAAGATCAGGCTTGATCATAGATGGCCTTTTCTGGCCTTGAAATCCATTAAAACAATGAGAACAGTGGTCATTCTATCACAGATGGAGAACAAAATCCCAGCTGCAAACGGGAGAGGAGATGAGTTGAGGGACGTGGTGGTAAAGATGTAGGAAAAAAGATGCTAAGGAGAGTGAAGACTAAATGAGCCAGTCATGTGAAACTTTTGGAATTCTGAATAGAATTTTTAATGCATATTTTTATTTAGTAAGAATGCAGAATGAAAATGCTGTACAAATTACTTCCCACATTCTGATAATAGAGGTTAATTCTGGAATGAACATATCTAGTTATGGACAATGGACATTTTAAAGTACTGTAAAAAAARGGATGTTTTAAGAGATGTAACAAGTAATCAATGTGATTAATAAGGTAGGACGAATATAGGAGGAGAGAAACCAACCATCCAAGACCAGATTAAGTTGTTATTCCTAAAATGTGAGATGTATGTYGGGATGGACAGTGAGTGGTCCTACTCTATTTGGTAATTTCTAGACAAATCTAATGGGGATAAAATTGCAGATCTTTGCATGCCTGAAATGTTTGCTTTAGWTTCTTAACAAGACAACATCCATGATGAAAGGATTAAAAACCTATTTATATAGTTTAAATATGCCTTATTAGCAATTTTGGGTTATTCAAATATATTATATCATCAATTAGTATAATMATCACTGTTTTATRTGGAATCTGCAACTCATCTTGGGTWTATATATTATTAKAATTTAAGATAGCTTCATAACAGTGCTTTTGCTCTAATTACAAGGACACCACTCTAAAATACTTAAATTATGTCATGGATCAGTTGTTCTGTCTTTTTAATCTTGGACATGTAGAAGAAAAAGAAAAATCTAAAAGAAATGGATTAATTAGTCTGTAGCTTTATTAATTTCTTCCATTTGAGAGCTGCTCAGGAGTGGTGCMTCCAATCAATTTGTCATTGTTCTGTTAATTATTTCCAGGTGTTTGGTGTATTGTCAGCATCCCCTACTGATCATAGCTGTTCTCCAGATTGCTGCTCTGTGCCTGTCTTCTGTCTCTTAATAAACACTTCAAGGCTTTGGAAAAAATGAGATTTCCTCTGTCTATTAACCATTGAAAGCCTTGGTTCATTYCTTTCCTCACAGGTGGATGTTTTACTTTAAGTCTGCTCATGAAATTTCAGTAGCTTTTGTTGGTGACCTTTGCAATCATCTGCTGATAGATTTTTGCAGTTGGTAAGGTCTCGGGGATGTGGTGGGGTGGTTGTGGTGTCCTGGGAAGGGCCAGGAGYTGGAYTCAGTGGTCTCTATGGTTCCAACMCAGGATATGCCRTRGTTCTATGAGTATTTCTCRTGAATGGTCCTAAAAACCTGCAGTTCTTAACATTTGTGCTCCAGAGGCAGAATTGTTTCATGGGGCTGCTTTAATGATTATGGAAGTGGATATACGGTGCAGTTAGAGGGGACTGAAGTGCTGCCTTTAATCTGTCAGGACTCCTCACCAAAATACACAAAGTCAAAAAGGGACAATAAGAACAAAAGTGGAAGAAGAACACAGTGAAGTTGAAGGACAAATGGGACATGAGAAGAAATGGATTTAAATTATCTRCAAATATGGGCAGTATAGCATTAAAGTGTCTCTAATGAAAAGAACCTGTCRCATTCTGAAGTTCATTTTGGAATGAGTTTCCTACTTCACATTGGATTAATTGGGGTTAAATGTCTGAGCTGTTTCTAAGATGGAAGTTTGATAAATTTATGAGTGTAGCTATTATCATATTAAGATTATTATTAATTRTATTATCAAACGACTGACTGAGTGGCAAGGAAGCAGACCTGATGACTTCAGATGTCTGTGATTCTTGCACTGACCCAATTTTCACTGAAAGAAATTTAATATAGATTACAGAACAAGTTGAAATTAATTTTGGGAAGAAATGGGAAACTGAATGTAGGGTTGAATTTTTCAGATAAAAAGGTTTGTCTAAAAAAATAATTGTGCTAGCTGAAGCTCCAGTGTTACCTTGAGCATGAGACTGGTTTGATACCATTGSTGTAGAAGGATTAAAATATGTTAATTGGCACTGAGACAGATGAGCCTTCCTCCTCATAACTGCTAGGTTTTTAGGTTATTAGATTCTAAATTATGAACTACCAGATCTTTTCAAGTTTTAAACAACCTACTGTGAACTTTTATGTTAACTTTTTGGTTTGCTTATTTGAATATGTCTATTTCATACTTTTTGCTGAATTATTTTGGAGATTTATTTTACGTAATGTGAGCTTTCTAAGGTTAAATAATCCAAACTCCTTTAACTGTTTGCTTTTTTTTCTTTTGACCCTCTATGCATTTTCCCTCTGCCYATGAGTGTTGATTTTCCAATTTTTTGCTAGGAATGTCTCCTTGGATGTTCAAGACTAAGAAGATGATTTAACTTCTTGCTTTCCTGATGCCACTGACTGATTATTGAATATTGTTTCTTTCTTTCATAGTTCAAGATAAATATTTATCTGAAACTGTTAATTTGGCAGAAAATGGTGAAATCTCTTCAGCTCCTAAATGAAAGTTAGACAATTTGCAGCATCTGGTTCCAAAATTCAGAGCTTGCTTTGCCTGCCATTTTAGCTTGGATTTCTCTAAAATTCAGTACTTCCACTTACAAGAGCTTTGTTGCTGATTGCTTGGAATCACTTCCATCTCATCTGAATCCAACTTTGTGCTTAAATGAGGGAAAGGCTTGCTGGAATTTTACGTGGTTTTGTGTGTCCCCTTGGGTTCCATCAGCTCAATATGCTCTGAGAGTGCATTTTGGAGCAGACTCTACGCAAAGCTGAGTTAGATGGTTTCCTTCAATAAATAATTGAAGGGAAGAAGATGCTTTACCATGTTACTCTGGTTAGAGAGAGCCTACAGGGATCAAATTTTCAGTTTGGAAACTCACATCTAACCCTTGCTCACATGCTAGGCTCTCTGCTGTTCTGTGGTCACCCTCAGTCTCTCCTTTTACATGAAATATTTCAGTCACTGACTCATAATAATAATAACATAGACATTTCATTCCCAGTTTTTAGCCCACTCTCAGCCAAGAGTTGTTGCTAATTTTTTGAATAACTGGATTAAAGTATGTGTCTGAAAAATCTTTGTGGCCTCAAAATTCCTTGCTCCTAGTTTCAGTGAATTTTTGAACACAGGTAAAATGCATGGGAAGGTAGGGAAAGCAAATACTGGTCCTGCTCCACAGAAACCTAATTTTCTGTTTTATCTTGAATTTCAGCTCTGTGGTGCTGAGCAATATTACATTTAAATATGTTTAGAAATTTGGTTTGTTCTCTTTTTACCTGACAATGATTGTTWGTTAATTGTCTCCTAAGAAATTCTTTGAGAGTTTTGCCAACCTTATGGAAAGCAAAGAGGTTTATGCTGCCTTAGAAATGAGCCACTTGAATTTTATTTTGAAATTGTATATTATCAGCTTATCATCCAAGATAGACTTCCTGCAAATTATAATATGAACATGCAGTTCTAATGATAAATGCAATAAGGAAAAGAGTTCTGATGGGAGTTAATCACTGTGGCTGTCTTAAGTCTCTCCCCCACGATTTGCCTTGTCTTATGGGAAGTTTTGCCATCTGGGATTCTTTCTTAATATTGCTGCAATAATCTTAAAAGAAACGTAGATATGCTTTGATTTCACATTAGAAGTACTTTCTTTCTGGGTTTCTGCTCTGGAGACAAACAGAACAACAGCAAAGTTTGGGTTAATACAAAAACTATGAATCATAGGCAGGCTAGGAGAGCTGGGGTTGTTCAGTCTGGAGAAGAAAAGGCTCCAGGGAGACTTTCCAGCATCTTCCAGTGCCTAAAGGGGCTCCAAGAGAGCTGGAGAGGGACTTTGAACAAGGGCCTGGAGTGACAGGACAAGGGGAATGGATTCAAACTGCCAGAGGGCAGGGATAGGCGGGATATTGGGAAGAAATTCTGTGGCTACCTCTGGATCCCTGGGAATGCCCARGGCCAGGYTGGATGGGTCTTGGAGCCACCTGGGATAGTGGGAGGTGTCCCTGGGGTGGAAGTGGATGGTCTTTAAGGCCCCCTTCCAACCCAGGGGTTTTGTGGCTTTCTGATTTTTTTCCCAACATCAGTTGGGACTCAGTTTAGCTTTTTAGTGAGTTATTTATACTTTCTGGAAAAATGAAAAAAATGCAAGGCTGCAGCTTAACCATTTGTGTGTCCAATGGCAGGAGAAACGATGCGGATTGCCTCGTCGGAGTTCGCGGATGATCCCTGCTCCTCGGTGAAGAGGGGCACCATGGTGCGCGCCGCCCGCGCCCTGCTCTCGGCCGTCACCCGCCTGCTCATCCTGGCTGACATGGCTGATGTCATGAGGCTTCTCTCACATCTCAAAATCGTAGGCCTTTTTTACTTTCTCTGTTGGGTTTATGTGCTTTGTGCGTGTTGAAATGGGATAAATCAGTTATGACTGTCGTGGTCCATATTCCTTATATCTCACAGTGCCGATATAAGATAGGAGCTAACACATTTCTGCATTAGTCTCACTCATTTTCTAATTCTGCAGAAATTAATATTTGGACACTTGGAGCAAAATTTGTCAGATCTCTTGGGTGACTGGACTAATWCTGCTGTTAAACAGCTTTCTGACCTGAAGCAGAGCATTTGCTCCCCTCGCACCTTATCCCAGTGGTTGCTCTCCCAGTGTTGCTGTCTTGTGGCACAGTTTGAGTACTACAGCTGTCTACTCTTCTATTTTCTCTGCTTGGCTTCTGAATAGTTCTAAAGATTGATTGTGTWATTTGGAGTGAGACAGCAGTACAACTATCTAATCAATGAATAAAGAGGAATTAAAGATTTCCAGATAGTTTGGATGTATTTATATTCACTTTTCACTCCAATCATTCGTGTTTATCTGCAGTACTAAAAGGATTTTCAGTTGAAAGTGGGAAATTTATTTTTCCACCCTCCCTAGTTGTTGCACTGTTACATYTTTATTGCATAAACAAATCAACAAAATCCTCTGAAAAACAAAACAAATTTGTGCAGGAAATCATATCCAGAATATTGTCTTTTTAACAGTGCAACTATACAACAATGTCATGTTCTGGAAAAACAGTGAGAACCCTTCAACTTGCAAACTGTGCAGGTAGCCTGAATAGCTGGAAAACAGTTTTCATAAGGAAAGAGGCCGATTTTTCTGCAGTGAGCTCTGCACTAGTGAACAGAATGCTGCTCCCAGAATTGTCAGCACATGGCTCTGGTTACRTGCAGTGTAAGCAGTGTCTCTCTCAAATATGCTTTTAATTTTGCTCCTCTATAATGCTCCATGCAACTGTAATTGAAGTTGTCCTTTTCTAGCAAGGCCARCACTTGAATATCATAAACAACAGTTTTTTTCTGAACATTATTGTGAAAATTCATATCCAAGGGCTTTCATAGGCACTGAGAAATGCTGTTCTCGCATCTGAGATTTCTTTTGCAGCAGAGTATTGTGTTGTGTAAAATACAGATGTCCAATGCTGGTTTGTAAGAGGGTGTATTTACTTGCACACTTTGCACCCTGGATTTGCAAGGGCAGTGCCTGGCAGTGTGGTTTGTAATCTCTGCATTTCTCTGATGTTATTACAAGTTCTTTTTCCAAAAATCAGCAGTCTCTGGTTGTTTGCAGMAAAATTCAACATAAGGACCTTGACTCTGACTTTTATTTTCATGTTAAAAAGGGTAATTTATTTCTGAGGATTAAACATGTAAATATCCTTACCTAACCACTTTATAATGCTAACTACTTTTAGACAAATTACTAGGAGGAAAAGTGGTTATACTATACAAAATTGATGAAGGAACAGCTCTTRTGTTGACTCAGAGGTAACCTTCAAAGGCTGGTGTAAGTTAACCATAAAATTAATGAACTAAAATAATTCTGCATGTCAAAGTAATGAAGCCTGATTTATTCTGAATTGTACTGTAATCAGTTTTCTCTGAAAGCATGTCAGAGGCTTCCCAGGAAATGGTGCATTTTAATTAGTGTTTTAGAGRGAATATATGCAGGTGCTTTCTGGAAGAACTCCTGGTCGGGTTGTTTTTTACACTCCTAAATTTGGGAATAGTGGTTATTGCAGAAATTTCTGTAACACATTAAAAACCCATGTACCAATACAGTATGTGGTCATGCACATAGAGAATTAGGAATCTCTTGTAATTAAGTCCAAGCTAAATAATCAAAGGAACAGATCTGTTCAGTTGAATGAAGTCRTGTTTTCTCAAGGATAGAGAACTTGCTCCAGAATGAATTTTTAGAAAGAAAAACATAATAGTAATAATATCAATAAAAATATACTTACGAAGGAGTTTGTGCTCCAATCCTTTCTAATATTTCTCATAATTGGTTTCTTCATTTTGGAATTCTGAGGTCTTGATCCCTGACTGTCACGATAGAGCACAATCACCATCTTTTGAAATCTGATTGTCAGAGAGGAATCTCTAACAAATTTTTCAGCAATTCTATTTAATATGGAGCAGGACTCAGAAAAATGTGTGTCAGTTTGTCATGCCTGTGCTTGGCATTCAACACATATTAAAGATGAAAAGTCCAGGTATTTTAATGTAAATGTTTCTTGATAAGAAAGTAAAATGTTCATACTTTGCACGAAGTTCTGCAGGAGMAAATTATTTAGTACAATGATGCTTTTGCAATTTGTGTTAGTGGTAAGGCAGTCAGTTCATTTTCAAAAAAACTGTTATTCTTAAGAGCAAAAGAGGTAATTTGGATTCTGAATAAGCTTGAAGCTTTTAAATCTGCAGGAACTTAGTTTATAATTTCCAACATAACAGCTATGAATTTATGTTCTTGAATTATGCATTTTCCAATRGAAATGTATGAGTTTGCTACTCTACTGCCCTGCAATTTGTAAATCTGCAGTAAGGAGGTAAATGCTCAAAATGAAAATATACTCTCTCAGTGGTAGGAAAACACAGAGCAACTCAAGCAATAAAAAGACAGGTTCTGCACATAATTGTGCCTTTCTAAACTATGAGACACCAGCTCCCGCTGAATTTATCGATTTCCAGCAGTGTCTGGAGAGCTGCAAACCTCTGCTTTTGCACTGGAACTTGTCCCCATCCCAGTAAGCTATTTCTTATTCAGGTGAAAATTTGTTATGCATGTTCTTCTAAAAGCAATAGCTTTTAGCAAGAAGGATCAGTAGAATCTTTTCAGTTCTCAATGTTTTTACTTGGAATTGCATTTTTATCTTGTGAGGGAGAGAAGAACAACTTTGAATTCCCATTTAGTCACTGTAATGTTTCCTTTACTTATTGCATGAAAAGAGCRTTTTATCCCTTCAGATATTTTTTCTTGCTTTGCATAAGGTAAAGTTTCACAATAGATTTGGTGGATTAACTTGTTGGTATAACTGGGGTTTTATATCTTTGCCTGATAGTTACAGCATGACTGAATAACTGCAGGTGTGGTTTCTTGGGTAGATTCTTTTCTCAGTGTTAAACGACTACAGAAGAAAAGCTCAGAGCTGAGAGAAAAAAGAAATAATACATAAAATAATATATTCTGGGTTGAAACTATAATTTATTTCACAAAGATAGAGTGTTTTGGGTTTATCAGGCTAAATTAAAATCTTAATAGTAAGTTTGAATTTCCTTTTCAAATATTTTTTCTCGTTCACTATAATAACTTTCTTTGTTTTCCYGTAAAGCCTGTAACACACATTAAGAACCATACTCATCTATTTTGCTTTAAACCCCTCATACACTGAATATTTCATCTGAGTAAGTGTGAGTGGGGAAATTAATCCAGTTATATCTTTWACATTAGTTTCACATGATCCCAAAGCACTGTAAATGGACAGTAATGCAGAGTGACAGCTGCTCTATTAAGAAATCTAATTAAAGTTCATGGGACTCTCATAAAGCCTCTGTACAGTGATGGATGTGAAACCTAAATTGGATCCATGTAAGAGAGAGTATTGGGTGGAATAGTCACAGATTTTGTCAAAGAGTGGATTAAAATGCTGACAGAGCTGATTTATTGTCTTGTAGGTAGAGGAGGCACTAGAAGCTGTGAAAAATGCAACAAATGAGCAAGATTTAGCCAATCGCTTTAAGGAATTTGGGAAAGAAATGGTGAAGCTGAACTACGTCGCTGCGAGGCGACAACAGGTGAGTGCAGAAGTGGTTGGAAAAGTCCTTCTTCATCCTAAAGTTCTCGTGKTTTATGTCCAATCCTGGTTTAAAATGCACAGTGAACAATTAATTGCTGTGTCATGGTCTACAATTTAACCACACTGATTATTTTCAAATGTGATGAAGTTTTTCAAAAGTGCAGTTTCTTTAAGAGTACGTTCCAAGAGACTTAAATTAATACAAGATTGAAGGGTGAAAAAGGGAGTGATTCAGGAGGTTAAGGATGGTTTTAATTTGATGATTACTCCCATTTAATTCTAACCTATGCAGATTTCAGGTCACTCTGACAGCTGGTAAAGCACAAGCTCTTTGCTAGTTCAGTAYAATTCAAATTCAGGAAGAACAGAAATCTACTTTGGGCTTAAAACCATTTTTTTAAAAAAAAATATTCATTTAGCCATTTATTCACTGCTAAGGCACCTGAAAAAAAGCCCAGAAAGTCATGATAACATTTATTCAAGGCCTGTAATACTCTATAATTAAAAAAAGATCATGGGTTAAATAACAGCAGTCAGTACCATCTTATTCTGATAACATATTGTGCAGGATCTGATTCTTGTTGTCAGGGGAAACAAAAGAAAATATCTGTCATGATMTACTAAATATATAAACATTAAATGRTRTGAGGAATAGAACAAAATATGAAGGGGAGGCTGGAAATAACGAGAGGAATATTTGCAGGTCTTTAAGAACKTAAAACATATGGTGTTAGGTCATAGGTTGGACTTGATGATCTCAAAGATCTTTTCCAACCTGGTTAATTCTGTGTTTCTATGATATTCATCTATGTAATACTTCAGTTTTGATTTTTTTTAAAGGTCTACCTTATGATAATTTTAGAAAGGACATGGTTGTAGTAATTAGAAAAATAAGGCACTTGCTATAGGTTGTTTCATTGCCTATATCATCAGATGGAATCAGCAGATGGAATCCAGCTGATCAGGAAGAGTAATTTTGAACACATTATATGCAATTTTTGTGGGTTTTTGCAAAAGGGAAATGTACAGACTGGTACAATATTGTGAGCAGAAAGTAACAGCTATAGTGACACCGAAAGACTGGACTTCCTTGGGCAGGAGGGGAATTATTCCTGTGATTTATGGTGGATTYTGCCATTGATTCCATCTCTGCCAAATCACTKCACGGCATTTATACCTGGATGCTCAAGGCAATACATCCTAACACAAAACCTTTCATTTCCYACTCTGAAAMCTKYGTGTTTTCMTTTAGGAGCTGAAAGACCCTCACTGSAGGGACGAGACACAAAACCTTTCAYTTCCCACTCTGAACCYTGCGTGTTTTSMTTTAGGAGCTGAAAGACCCTCACTGCAGGGACGAGATGGCAGCGGCTCGAGGTGCTCTGAAGAAGAATGCCACCATGTTGTACACGGCATCCCAGGCCTTCCTCCGCCACCCCGACGTCGCGGCCACCAGGGCCAACAGGGACTATGTCTTCAAGCAAGTGCAGGAAGCCATTGCTGGCATCTCCAACGCTGCCCAGGCCACCTCGCCCACCGATGAGAACAAGGGCCACACTGGCATAGGAGAGCTCGCTGCTGCTCTCAATGAGTTTGATGTGAGTATCAGCCTAGTGTGGGAAATGAAGTGTTTCTCCACGCARTCTGTGTGCTTTTAACTCAGTTGTTCTCATGCAGGATTCAGATTTCCSTTTTTACTCACATCCDTTTCTTCAGACTGCAGAGGCAAAGGGCAGACATTGATTTGTGTTGGTTTTAGTGAGGAATAGTTGTTTGCTGCTAATGGGGTGGAATTTTAAGGAGTTATTTGTGCTCGCATGCAGTGGCTGGAATAGTGAGAAATAACTTCTTGTTATCCTTAGGATCTTTGGCAAATCTATAGTTCTAGATAGTGCAAAGTCTGATTAATCTGGCAGTTTAGTTTTGTGACCAAGATCTGGGGTTGGTTGAATGGTRAAATAATGTTTGTCTGGCAAGCCARGAAGGCAAGACAAAAAAATTAAGATAGCAATGGAGCTCAGCGTCCTGGAAACATTAACATTCAACTTGAATMATGAATTATGTTAATCAAAAGATGGAAAAAGCATCTTTCAAACAGAGTTGAGAGCAGTCAGTTCAGCTGTGGGCAAAGTGCTGCAGCCTCTGTTCCAGCAACAGATACAGTTTTGCTTAAGCAACTTTCTTGACAGCTAATTGTTTAACTGTTAATTTCATTAGCAGACCTGTCTGAAGAATTTCCCCTATGTGAGGATTGTTCTTCAGGCAGTGAAAAAAAAAAATTATTGTAGACTGTCTCTGAAAATGTTTTTGTCTTTCATTCTGACTTAAGGCAAAGATTTGTTGAAGTTATTACTAGGGAATGGTGTCCTTTTCACTTTGATTAAGGCACAAGGTTGCAATCCAAGCATCTGTCACATACAATCAGGAGCTGCTCAATCCTGCTGCTTTTRGGGCTGGAAGTGGAGGTGCAGTGCAGTTGCTTCATCTCGTGGCATRTTGGACTGGCCTTGTCACCTGTTCTTACATCTGTGGTTATTCCTGCAATAGCAATTCCTGTGGGTTAAGGTTGAAGGAATTCCATGGGGTTTTCAGGGCCTTCTCAGCTCACAGGTCCCTGGTGGGTAAGATCCTGGGAATAAAATCCCTGTGTGGTCTGACTGTGCTCTGGCTTTTATGTGGAACTTTGCACATTATGGGCAGCAAAGGTTTGTTTGACAAACAGGGACAGCAAACATGTGACTTCTCAGTCCCAAACTGATGATGCTGCTGCTGCCTTCTGGAAAAAAGCTGTTGTTCAATGCAAAGAGAGTCGTTGTGCTTAGTGAAAATAAATGTAGTGAAGACTGTGCGAGACATCTGATATTGTCCCCTGCCTCTATGAGAAYATTCATCCTTTTTCTCCTCAGGTAAAGTCTTTTCCACTTTCTGTAATGTTGCAGGAGCCATGTGTGTGTGTGGGAGATGTATGGCCATAGTAGCGTGTTCTGTTCATAATTAAGTGTGGAAAAACAGCCTTTTTGGAGCATTTTCTCTTTCTCATTTTAGGAGACTAAATGAAAACTTTCTCGTCTGACTTACAAAGATACAGAAATTGAAACAATTTTGTTATCTGTTTTCTAACTCACTGCTTAGGTGTTGGATGAGACTTACTCACACCTAATTTTGCAGCAGAGGTGACATTCCCTAAACTCCAGGGAAAGTCAAAATTTATAGCTGTTTATGGTGGGATGATTGTGAATTTACCTTTAGGTTTACAAGCAAGCAAGCAAGAAAAGTTTCCAGACTAGAGAAAGCATGTAATGAGTAAAAAGATGATGGAGAAAAAATTGGCTTTTTATGCTGGCAGTATATTACTTCAGCAAAGGAAAGGAAGTTTGTATGTTCTAGTGAAAATAATTTTACAGAATATTTATTTTACAGTATCAGTTTTATTGATTGAGATCAGTTTGTATTTGGTATAAGGGGCTCACTAAACCCTGCATTATATGACAATTCTTCTGTATTAATAATAAGTTTACAGGTTTTTTTCTTAGTATTTAACACTTCTCAGTCTCCATTATTTCCCATTTCAGAATCAGTGTTCTGTGGTTTAATGCTTCCAATAACGGCTGTGTGAATAATCTGAGTATTTTATTGATCAAAATATCATCACATGGAAGACAAACAASTGTTCTACCTATCTGAAGCACTTCAGCCATTGTGTTTAACTAAGTCCTATGATCATTGTCACACTTTATACGTTGGTGGCTTGTATGAAGTCATCTGTGGGTTTTTAGCAGCAATGTTTTGGAGATAATTGTAATTTATTGCTTCTCAGAGATATTTACGTGGAAGTAAGGAGGGTTCACAAATTTTTCCTTATTAGATTTTTTCCTTTAAAGTCCTGCTTGAAGCTGATTGATAACGAAAGTACATGTTTAATGCCTTGTTGCTTTGTCCTTTAACTTCAGTGTTCCTCCTTTAATCTGAGCTCATTTAAAACCAGATATTCCTGGTTTGATCAGTAATTTATTATTAAAATTTGGCATCTATTTTATGCTCATTAAATATTTCTGAGTTCTTAATGCAAATGGGGGTGCACAGTTTATTTCCCCTCATGATMCTTGGCCAAATTTATGGAAGTTGGATAGATAAATTTTTGAAGAACTTACTGTGAACTCTGGAAAGGTTCTGTTTTCACTCASGAAATGGTAATTTTGATCTGGTAAGGTCTCATCTGTTCTGGTTATCGAGGGATTGCTGTGTTGRCACATGTTGAGTTGTGGGATGGATTTATCTGGTGTCCTCCCTTATGGTGTGCAGCAGAGATTGGACCTGCACATCACACTGGAGTGTAGTGTGAGGGTAGATAAAGAGAGTGAAATTATTGAGTGAGGAGAAATGAAATGAGAAGGACCAAGAAATCTGTGCAGGGTGAAAACTGAGATGGAGATCAATGGCCTCGACACTGATAAGGGTTTGGYAACTGCACAGTGGTAGAAATATATGTGGGTATTAACATATATATTTACATCTGGATATAACATAAAGGGATAATTTTGTCCAGAGAGGAGCAATGGAGCTGGGGAAGAGTCTGGAGCACCAGGGGTGATTGAGGGAGCTGAGGGGGCTCAGCCTGCATAAAAGGAGGTTCAGGAGGGGCTGAATTCTGCACAACTCCCTGACAGGAGGGGGCAGCCGGGGGGAAGTTGGGCTCTGATCCCAGGGAACAGGGACAGGAGGAGAGGGAACGGCCTCAGGCTGTGCCAGGGAGGGTCAGGCTGGATTTTGGAGAAATTTTCTTTACCCAAAGGRTGGTCAGGCACTGGCACAGCTGCTCAGGGCAGTGGTGGAGTCCCCATCCCTGAAGGGATTTAAAAGCCCTGTGGATGTGGCACCTGGGGACATGGTCAGTGTGGTCTTGGCAGTGTTAGAGTTGGACTGGATGATCCTGAAGGGCTTTTCCATCCCAAACAATTCCATAATTCCATGGTTCTCTCTACACAGCGAGGGCTGCACACAGATTGTCCTCCATGATGGAAGAGGGAGGGGACAAAAATAGTATTTACTGGGCACTTGGGATCTCTGGTGAGTAGGAGGGTGCCTCTGTTCAGAATGTGGACTGGGATTACAATTCCTTATTCCTGAGGAGTGTAGCTGTGTCAGTGGGATGTGCTGCCAACACTTCAGAAGTGCTAATCACTGTGGAAATGCAGATTCTAGGGGTTTCAGACTGGTTAACCTACAATACTTTACATTTTAAGCAATCCTAAATAACTTCCTTTAGATTTTGATATGAAAAATGAGGGTAATCATTCTTGTACACTGCTGTGAGGGTGGGTGTAATGATGTTGTAAATATAAAGCTGTTTACTATGCATGCACYATAACTCCATGAAAAGGATTATTCATTCCTGTGTTGAAGCAAGGCTTGAATTATCTGCAATAAAACTAAATAAAATTTATAAATCCTGTGACTCAGAGAGGGGAGGAAAAGATATTTAAAGGAAAAAAGGACCAAACCCTCTTTTCTCCATTGATTCCAAAAGCAAGTATCTGTTGTTTTCTGTATTGCTCCAGAAAGAACTGATGGGATGGCTTAGCTGACTTTCTGCCTGACTTTTGTGTGTGCAAGTTCTGTCTCCGGCAGTGGAATAAAATAATATTTTATTTGTTAGGTGGATATATAGTGCTTGCTTTTTAATATATGTTAATCCAAACAGGCAAGCCCCATATCTGATGTTGTTTTATCTGATGTTTTAAYATCTTYTAACTTTTTAATRTTGGATTTATTGTTTCTCTGTACTWTGTCTTTAAAGTTGCAGCCCAACAATGTTTGTCCTGTTACATCCTGAACTCCTGGGCCTGTGGGTCACCCCTTTACTCTCTGATTTCTGAGTATGAAAATAATCTGGTTTATAAAGGAATTTAAAGGATTATGAAGGGAAGTGGTCACAGCAGCAAAGCTGGCAGAATTCAGGTAGCATTAAAGTTCTTAGGGACAGGGTGGGATTCTTGGTGTCTTTTGGGGTTAGACTGATTGATCCTTGTGGGTCTCTTCCAACTCAGGCATAATTCTATGATTTACTATGGCTGAAAATTGAAAGAGGTGGTTAAAATRATTTTTAGTACTTGAGGTATTTATGTATTTGGGATAGGTCCCAAGGTACTGAAATTGTACTATTTTTTGTTATGAGGAGCATTTGAACTGAAAAATTGCAGGCAGAGTAACTCAATCTTTAATGAATTTTTGAACAGAGCAAGTCRACCATTTGGGAGATGAGTACATTTGATGAGAAAGAAAGTGTCTGATGACACTGGTCATTGTCCTCCAGGCTGTTAAGTGCAGCTTATAATTAATAAATGAGCTATCAGAACATATTTTGTGAATATATTAATGCTCCTTTAGGAATACTTTKCATGGCTAGAGAATGCAGTGCACCTTAAATAGAGTGAAAGATCTAATAAGTGTGTAATGAGGGGAAAACATTACAGAGAAACTGAAAAGACAAAGTATCTGGGCATAGCAATAGCAAACACTGCTTTTTTTTTTTTGGTCAGAAAATTAAGAGCTGTCAAAATGTGGCAGAAAGAAAGCAGACAGAAGAAATGTTGTATCATTAAGTGACTACCTTTAAAATGTTCTTTTTTTTCACAAATTACTGCTAGATGATCCGAGAATGGAATTTTGCAGAACATTTATGGAATTGCAATTTGCTTGTAAATGTGTTCTTCGGAGAAGTGATTTGTGATTCTGCAGAGMAAAGCACAAAATGTGAGCTACGAAATAAGAATTGAAATGTGGTATTTTTTGCTACTAAAATTCATAAGAAACAATTGCAAAAATATTACTGCACACCCCTCAGCAATTTGGAACCAGACTTGTTGAGCTTGAGTAGCTATAGCCCAAGCAAATGGCAATTTCTGTGTAACAGCTGTTCTATATTGAATTTAACTGGGAAAGCACTGGGGAAAGTGTTCTGTAAATTCAGATAGCCTCATGTATGGATTTGGGTGAAATACTGCAGAATTTCAGGATGGTTTGTGTTGGAAGGGGCATTAAAGATCATCCAGTTCCAACCCCTKCCATGGACAGGGACACCTTCTACTATCCCAAGTTGCTCCAAACCCTGTCCAGCTGATTATTCCCCCTTGTCCTTCACTCTATCCCTTGTCCCCAGTCCCTCTCCAGCTCTTCTGGGGCCCCTTCAGGCCCCAAAAGGGGCTCCAAGATCTCTCTGAGCCTTCTCCAGGTAAACATTCCCAGCTCTCCCAGCCTCGCTCCAGAGCAGGGATGCTCCATTCTCTGATCAACTTTGTGTTCTCATCTGGACTCATTCCCCAAATCACAAATTTCTTGTGTTGGGAGTCCCAAAATCTAGGTTGGACTTTTTTTTTCTGTGGTGCAGCTGAAGTGACTTTTATCCTGCAGTTGTGTCAAACCAACCATTTCCTTTGTGAAAGCAGCCAGGCTGCATCCCACGGTTTCCAAAACTTCAATGCAGTGGTGAGACACTTTGACACTTTCTGCACTTCTCAGATCTCCCCAGAGTGGGGAAAAGTCAGACTTTTAAGAAAATAATAACCAAGAGCAAAATGTTGCATTCTACACTAAGCCCAAAACCTTAATTTGTTTGCAGGGACACATGTTTGAGGATGCTGAACCAATCTTTCAAATGAGGACGAATCAGAGTAAATTTTTTGGGTCCTGATGATGCTGAGAGSCCGAACAAGTTTTTCCTTTCAGTTCTTCTTGCATTTTTCTGCCCATTACAACCCCTTTTGTGTATGTATGGACTTGTTTATTTATTACTAGGGAAAGGTCAGCTCCAGAGTACAAGGGACAGTACTGGAAATGTCAGGATTTTGGTAGAAAACGTGTAGAAAAAATGTGAYCTCTGTAAAGAGAAGCATCCTGGGTAACTATGGATTAGGATCTCATTGCCTTTTATTCCCCTTTAGCAGTGGGAATGGTGCCACTGATCTGCATTTGCTGTATAGGAGCACCATCTAGTGGGCTTCTGGAATTTTTTTAAAAATCTTATCTATTTTTTTTCCCCCTCTGAAATGCTCCTGTATAGTAAATGAGTACTGTGGAGAGATTTACTGATCAAAAATGCTCGTTGTAGTTTAACCACAGCACTGTGCTACCACTTCTTTTGTTGGTAGAAAAAACCTTTTGCCTACACACCAACTGCTGCCTTGCTTCTCTGTCAAATACATTTAACCTGTAGCAGGGCAGTTTATTTACAAAGGAATTTTTGTAGTGAACCCTTATCCACAAAAATTTGTTCAGAGATACTAAAAATACAGCAAAGAAAACCACTTTAAAAACCTAATTATCATTTCTGTAAGCAAATGTGTTTTCTGCAGTAGTACAGTTATTGCATTATTATTCAAATTATTGCAGGTTTCTTTTTTCCTTGTTAAAGAAAGTATGAATATCTGAAGTGTTGCATTAATACAAAATTCTTTTTCAGGTTACATATAATAGCTCGRAAAGAACACTAAGTGAAATGTTCTAATTAGACTACTCTTGCTACTATTTTGCCTGTGTTTATTTAGCACCTCTGAGATGCTTCTGTAGCTTAGGTATGTGAGAAGTGAACACCACCACTATTTCAGGGAAGCAGTATCTCCTTTTACATTTAGAGAACAGTCAGGAGAGGGGGCTGGGAAGGTGGGGTTCAATGCTTCTGCTCGTGGTTGTGCCCTCCTGCCTGGGTGGGATGCTCAYGGAGCTGCTGTGGGTGCATCCAGGCTGGTGTCCCAGAGGGAAAGATCAGGRAATCACAGCTGGAAGCTGGAATTTGGGCTGGAAAGGACCTTAAAGATCATCTGGTTCCACCCCCTGCCATGGGCAGGGCACCTTCTACTGTCCTAAGTTGTTCCAAGCCCTGTCCAACCTGGCMTTGAACACTTSCAGGGATGGGRCACCAATAACAGGCTCACAATTAYRAATTTCTTCCCAATATCCCATCTAACCCTGGCTTTGTCAGTGGGAAGCTGTTCCCCAGGTCCTGTCACTCCATGCCCTTGTCCAAAATCCCATTCCAGCTCTCTTGGAGCCTCCTCTGAGTTATTTCTCTGTTGTTTCATCACTCCAGAGCATCTCATTGGAAGCTGCAGTGTAGCATTGCACTGTCACACTCTCCCTGTTCTTTGAATTTCCACTGTATGGTGTCTCTGTGTAACACAGCAYTGTGGCAGGTAGAAACATTTTGATTTATTGTTGAACAGGAGCTCAACAGCCTTGTTAGCACTGCAGGAGACACGGACAAAGGTACAGAAACCAAACGTGAGAGCACACAGCATTTGTTCTCAMAGACACTTCTGACAAAGAAATACATCAAACACTCTTATTTATACAGTCTTGTCTCCAAGTTACTCAGAACTGGGTCCCTCAGTATATCATGTGCTGCCTTTTACACCAAGGCAGTTTTTCATGCTGTCTTGTGCTTGTGGCATCGYTTATCTAAAATATCTGTCACACTTTTCAGTGGCATTTACCTTGAAAATTGGATTTTCCTTGTGCTAAGGGCAATTGTGTATTTGCTGTCCCTGGAAGTGTTAAAAACCCAGTGGATGTGGCACTTGGGGACACAATTTTGTGCTGAACATGGTGGGTTGATGGTTGGACTTGATGATCTTTGAGGTCTTTTCCAACCTTAATCATCCTGTGATTATGTGATTCCAAGTAATTAAGAACCATGTTAGGAAATGGTCTCTGCCCTGAAGATTTCACATTCTAAATAGCTGAATTAATATGTGTTTAACAAATAAACAAGGCAGAGGTTCTGAAAAACTGCTCAAATTTAAGAGTTTCTGCTTTCTGTAAGACTTTTGGCATCACCACTTGTTAATGAGCAATAAGGCAATTGCACATACTAAAGTAATGAAATTATAAAATGCAGGTAATGATACTGTAATTCCAGTTCTTTTGGAGTTGTAAAATTGTTTAAAATTATTAATTTAATGTTTGCTTTTGCTTGGCTTTATATTTCTAATAATGACTGCAAAGTTTTTTTGGTGTGGTTGAATGAGATTCTAATCCAGATACATGTCATAAAGTTTCAATAATTATGTGCTCTCTGATGATACATTTACATAGGGTGTGTAGCTATTTTCGGTATTTTGCAGTTGAAGTATGAGTAATTTATCCAATATTTTAAATTTCAGAAGTGGTATCCTGTAGTTTATTAGTGTTTGAGAGACTTTATTGCTTTCTGAGCAAGAGAATGTTGCCTTATAGCAGTAATTATTATGAAGAGATCTATTTTCTGAAAGTCTTTATATTTATTAAAACATTGCAATTACTCTGTAAACACACCTTGATACAATTTAAGGAAAAAAAAAAGACTTGAAGAAAAAATAGTTAACTATATTTAGAGCAGATTTTATCAGAAGTTTTAACAGTTTTCTAACAAGTCTTCAATTATATTAAAGTTAATTTTCTTGGATTTTGTTTCAGCAACTGCAGCCAAAAATGATGTATGTTTACAGTAATCTATCTACATTTGTAAAGTGATTTGAAACACTTAATTATAAGAACTTAATTAGGGTATCAGTCCTTGATTTATAGCTCTAATGTTAGTTAACTAATTAGAAATGTAAAATGTTCCAGTTCATTTACATGCATCGTTCATTAAGTGGCTTTTAAGAAGTGATGGGAAATTGCGACTTTTAGAGAAATTTATTTAGAAAGATTCCTGATAACTATTTTTTTCTTCTTTCCAAGAAGATATTATGCCCTTGTTAGTACATGTGTGTGAGTTTTATAGGTGTCAATAACRTAATCTGAAGTTGAATTTTGATAACAAATTTTTCTTTCAAGAGGAGTAATGCTTTTTGTAAGCAAAAAATTGTGTCTCTTTGGTAACTCAACATAGGGAGCTTTCATGGAGCTGGTTCTCATCCCCAGGCTCCTTTTTCCCAAAACTCCAAAACCTGTTTTCCTTGTGAGGTATTTGAGAAAGAGTTTTAAATAGACCTCTAGACTATGATTTATTTATTAAAAGCCATCAGAAAGTAACTACACAATTATTTCTCACATTTTAAGCAAAACTGAGGTTCATGGTATTGGGAGGAGAGGCAACCAGCACAAGGTGATTCTGAGAAAATTCTCAGAAATGAGAATTTCCTCTCACTATGGGTAAGGAAAAAGTCACCCA
Organism: Malurus melanocephalus; assembly: GCF_030028575.1. Lineage (NCBI taxonomy): Eukaryota > Metazoa > Chordata > Aves > Passeriformes > Maluridae > Malurus > Malurus melanocephalus. Next base: position 504,637 of record NW_026623339.1, on the reverse strand, counting down.
TGATCACTGGTGAAGGTGATCTGACACTCAAAGAGCAGGCAGTGAGGTTTGGAAAATCTCCCGGGATGGAATTCTCATCTCAACTGGATGAAGCCTTGAGCAACCTGGCTTGATGTTAAAGCTAACTGTGTTTAAAGGTAGTGTTTAAAATGTAACYTTCAGGAGTTTGTTCCAACCTAAATTATTCTGAGATCCTGAATTGTCATTAACAGATATCTCAAACAAATAGTTAATAGCAATTAGGCCTCAAAATTAACTATAAATATAAAGTTTTATGCTATATGGATGAAAAAAATTACTGAGCACAACTGAGTGGCTTTTATTTTTCATCAGCTAAGTTTTGATGATCATAAAGATCTCACCTTATTTAGACATAACCCAGAAATATATTCCTTTTTTTACAATTTAGAGTGAGGAAAGCTGTTATTCCTCATCAGGTGCAGGCCCCTGCATTTGCATATGCAAATACCTAAGGAAATGCACGTCCAGATTTCCATATTCTGGGAAGGTCCTTGGATCTCTCAAAGACTGAGTGCAGGGTCTTCCAGAACATCCAAGAAAATTGTGACTCCTGACTTGCTGAGAGGTGTAAGATGTGCTGTTTGAAATTTGCTGTGTAGGTAGAGACCCTTATACCTGTGGCTACGGGGAAGAGGAGTAAAAGGGAAGCATTTTTGGAAGGATTGGTTAGGATTCTGAAACATGCAGTGATTTTATTCAATTTTTTTTTTTTTTTTTTYYTTACGAATTCCATAAGTTGCTTATATGGTTCATTTGGTGTAACTGCAGTCTGGCTGCTGCCATGTGAAATATGAGGCTGTGAAAATGAATTGATACAGTTGATTTCTGAAAATCCTGAGCATTATCCTTTGGCTCAAAAGCCCCATTACATAAATATGCAGAGGCCTAACTCTTGGAAAAGTCATTTCTAATTTAGGTGCTTGTAAAACTGCTCTGCTTACTGCTGTGAAACACAGACCCCAGAAGATACATGTGAGATATTATTTCACATTCTGGCTAATGCAGCATTTTTTTTTCTGCTAAGTCAGCAGTTCCTGGAGCTGGAACAATATGTTATCTGGTTAAAWTTAATCTATTTATTCTTTTATTAAATAATGGATTTTCATAAATTCCTTGTGTTTATTACTATTTAACTGCTGAGGATTCAGTGAAGTTACAGATTTCTCAGGAGTTGATCCTTTCTCATATAGTATAGTAACGAGAGTTATGAGGTTTGGGTGTGAATTGGAAGTTTTACTGAGAAATCAGATCTTTCCTAAGTGCCTTGTCCCACCAAAAGAAAGTATTCACATGGAATCAGGTGTTAGCCTCAGATAAATCCATTTGAGCATTTTCTGATTAATGATAAACAGACAGAGTTTTCAATGCTAAAGACATGTTGATTATGTGTCATGTTCCTAAATTCTAATTTACATTTCAATACACTCTATTGGTTTTGTGGTGTTTATTTTTTCCTTTTCAAATTACTTGTATCATTTGGCTTGTACTTGCTGATTGCTCTTGATATTAAAAGAAATAGACTAATTGTAAAGTTATCAGAACATGGTGAAAACTAAAATGGTTCATTAACAAATCTTACGAGCTTTAAAATAGGTGTGATTATTAGAAATCAGAATGCTTTTACCTTTTTCATTCCTATTTCATTATTTATTTTCTCTAAAGCTCAGAAAACAAATGCACAGTTTACAGAGCATTTTTAGTCCATATGTAATTAGGAAACTTTGCAAGATTTCAAAAAAAGGTTCCTGAATTACACAGGGTTGTAAATGTGCCCAAGAGTGGGAGCAGGTGATTATTGCTTTTSTGTTTCTTACCTTGAACTGCAAAAGGAGAAAAGCAGATAAAAATAGAGTCCAGCAGTGACTCAAAACTCATAAATTTGATTAAGGTTTTACACTGAGAACAGTGGAATCAATGCAGTTTAAACCTAATTGATATTTTGTAGTAAGTTTGGTAGATAAAGTACACAATTGGTTGGCAGTGATCATAAATTARGAATTAACCTTTCTTTATTAGGAAACAATCTTAGAAAAGAAGTTATTTTTCTAGTGGAATGAAGATATTTTGCTTACCAGATGAAATTTGACAAAGATGTTTTTAGACTGTCTTCATGTAGTTGTCTCTTTTTAGTTAACTAATCCAGCACTTTTTTCCTGATTAGAAGCAAAAAAAAGTTTAAAAAAATGCCCTTCAGAATGGAAATCAGAGATGTTTCATATTATTGTCTAAGTGTCATTATCTAGTAATGATTTTCTTGCAGTCTTAAATACCTCAAATTTTTAAATTCATATAATATTGAGGTAATATAGTAACATTTCAGCAGTGTAGGCTGCTTATAAAAATAATCAAAATGAAGGAATTATGRACAGAGAATATTCCATTCTGTCTTCAGGAACAAAAAAAACCTCACACCTTGCATACAAATTTCCTGAACAGCTAAGACATTTTCAGAACATTCAGGGAAGAGTAGTTTGGTTTAGAATCGTGGAATGTTTTGGGTTGGAAAGAACTGTGAGGATCATCTCATTCCACCGTCTGCCATAGGCAAGGAACATCTTCCACCATCCCAGGGTGCTCCAAGCCCCATCCAGCCTGGCCTTGGACACTTCCAGGGGTCCAGGGGCAGCCACAGCTTCTCTGGACAAGTTTGTGAAGAATTATTTTTTGATATATATATATATTTATATGTGTGTGTATCCAACGTTGACTTTTTCAGGAATTTTGTAGATAATTTTTCAAAGAAAGTTTTGACAATCCTTGAGGCCCCTTCCATCATGGTATTCTATGACAATTTACTTACAGGAAAGACTAAAAACCCTCTCAGAAGGCTTCTGGTTGACGGGGACACAAGGTCACGCAGACACCAATATGATGAGCATGATCCGTTTATTTCTAATACAAGCTCCTTTTTATCTACTTTCATAAGCCAGCTTCTCGATATGATTAGTAATGCCTTTCTATATGATTAGTAATTATTCACTGGTTAATTTAACAGTCTGTCTATTACATTTCAGCACATGATTGGTATATTTGCAAAAGTGTGTTTTTGCATGCCTTGCAGTTTCAAATCAAYGTTCTCAGCATTTTGCACTTTCTTCAATCGTCCTATTGTTCTTCAATTGCTCTTTGTTCTTGCTTCTTACTATGTTTCTTCTTCATGGTCAGTCGGTACATGTTACACCTCTGTAGTCACGTCCTCTTCTTTCCCATCYTCTTCTATCTCAYYCTGCTCTATCTTGTGGTCTGGGTTGCTCAGTAACAGCAATTCATGCCCTCSTTCCCACAAAAACCTGTCTAACAGAGATTCACCTGACTGAGATCCTTCTACAGAAGGCACTGCAATAAGTGACACCGCAAAAAATGCCCAAGACCCAGGAACACTAATGATTCTCCCATTTTCCTTTTCCTTCCAGAACAAGATCATCCTCGACCCGATGACGTTCAGCGAGGCGCGGTTCCGGCCGTCGCTGGAGGAGCGTTTGGAGAGCATCATCAGCGGGGCGGCGCTCATGGCCGACTCCTCGTGCACGCGCGACGACCGGCGCGAGCGCATCGTGGCCGAGTGCAACGCCGTGCGCCAGGCGCTGCAGGACCTGCTCTCCGAGTACATGAACAACGTAAGTCACGCTCGCTGCTCGCTCATGAGGTGCTCAGCCTCCCTGAGGCTTCAGCTGCCACTTTGGTGTTTCACAAAAATAGTACTGTGCCTTTGTGCCGAGCATGGAGGTGATGCTGGTTGAGTTGTTGAACTTTTTCACGCGTTGCAAATGTTTAACGAGAGTTTGGTACAATCAGAAGGTGTTGTACCTGCYAAGGAGCTCCGTGCTCCCCATGAATTTTGTGTTACAATTTCTTTTGATGTAACAAATAGCAGCAAGTATTCCTATAGAGGTATAATTTTWTTTTTTTTTWWARRAAAMMRKKGKKRRKWAWKGMAAWKCMRAAGGGCCYGAGAATTATTTTCTCAYTGAAGATGAATRCTGTTAATTTTCAGCATGCTTGTCCATGTAGGATGGTTATTGTGTTTGATTTTTCGGATGTTGCCTATAGATTCTTGTGAGACATTGACTCTTTGATGTGTGGGTTAAACCACTGAAGGTTTCACTCACTGGTGGAGCCATGAAACACTCAGTTGCCATGAGAGTAGTGAGTTCAGCACTAGTGCTGCTCACACAATCTTAAAAACAGCATTCTGTGTAGAATTCCAGAGGTGCTGAATTGTTTAACGTGGTATTAACTGGCAGTGCATAACCGATATTGTGCACAGCTTATCCCAGAAAATTCTCTCTACCCAACATTGTGTATTAAAACTCAAATGTTCTGTGAGCTTTGCAGGATGTGTGAAGAAGTTCAAAGCATCATTAACAACCTCTTTTAAAATGAAAATGTTTGATAAGAGGTATCAAACTGAGCATCCTCTACTTTGTTGTTTCTTGCCTTTGGTTGCTCCCAGAGTATCACATGGCACATTTTGATCCTGTTTTGCTGGAATCATCAAAATAATGCCAAAGAGRCTGTTGGAGGATAGACCTTTAATGTTGTTATTTTCATTGGTACTGTTACAGTTGTTAGAGTGATGCAGTTCAGTATTAACACTGCACACTTCAGTCCTTTAGTCATTTCATTTTACAGTTCAGACTTAAATGCTGCTTTTCAAAGATACTGTTCCATATGATAGAGTCACCTCAAGGAATAGCTGTTTGATGGTGCAGAATTGAAAAGCATTATTTGCTTCTTAGTTTTTCTGAAGTGATGGTTGACAGGTTCTTGTGAGAGCTTGAATGAAGGTGAAGTTTGTGCTGCGCTGTTATGGCTTTGAAGTCATAAAAATGAGAGCATTAAATAGCAGGTGTTGAAGCTGTGGTGGAAAAGAACTTGCTGGGTTTCTTCCTACAAAATCCTGCTTTGTAGAATCGTTACTGGTGCAATCCTTAAAGGTCTTTCGAAGAAACTTTGAGAACTTGTGAATGGTGGTTTCTCATTTTATTGCGGTGCCTCTTTTTCAGTACACAGAATTTTGGTAAYGATGCAATTTGCCCTTGGACCCGAAACATTCTTATTTTATTTCTGACTGCATTTATCGAGGGAGGAGAGTTTTAAGTTCCTGCAGGCATTTATGACCACACGGAAGGTTGTTGATATAATTTCATCATTTTTATTTAAATGCATAATGGTGGGAGCAGCTGCGTTTATAATTTCCAAAGTATGTTTTTTGAAATAGTGTCCTTTTTTCTTTTTTTTTTTTTTTTTTCCTTCTTAGTCTGAGCTGCACAACACCTGTAATTTATTTTTCTGTTTTATATTGAAATGTAGTCAACTTAAGTAAGGTATTTTAATGCCTATTGAGTAAACATTACAAAAACTGAATATATACTTAAATTACATAAAATGCAGTACTTCTGATTTTACCAYATCTGGGATGGTAGAACTGGGATGGAGAACGATAATTTACAAACTGATTTTAGCAAATACAAGGGATTGGATTAAGTTCACATATTAATACGCCTAAATTTAGGTTTTTGTACATAGAGACAGGTAAATTGGGGGTTGTCAATCCAGTTCTTTAAGTGAAGACACCATTTTAAGCTACCAGGTTAAAAARTCCTAGAGTTTGTTTGAGCAGAGACTCCTCAATCTACCCCTCAGAGGCATTTGAATCCTCCATGAATCATCTTGTATCTTTGAGCCCCACTCCATGTCATGTCTGCTCTAGGAAAGGACAAATTGCCAGACTCCTTSCTTCATTAAATTGTTTGAGTCTCAGTTGCTTAAGCTCCAGTTATAATTGTCAGAAACCAGATCAATACTGGAGATCAGATCAATGCTGCCGAGGAAAGCTGAAGAGCCATTGGGATGACAACTGTTATAATCTGATATGGGCAGGGTGTAAATGAAATATCTCCAGATTCTTCTGATATATTGACTGAGTCCCCATAGCCAGGACATGAGAGCAGATTCCCATCTTGTAGGCAGCTCCTGTTATCGAGAGATTGAATTTCATCCATTGGTCTGCMCTGGCAGAATTTGCTTTAGTACTAAACCTATTTTCCTTGAAATCTGGGGATTGATTTCTTGGCCTTGCAGTAATTATAAGCATGTTCAATATAACAAAAAAATTCACTTGGAAAGTTTTTAAAAGCTTGCATGAGTTTCAGAAGGGTGAAACTTATTAGCACACGCCAAAAGTGATATGTTTGGAAATCTGATCTAGAGTTGATTTGCAAAGATTGACCATCTTTGCAACAGAAGATGATTGAACATCTTCTTCTTGAGTAGCTCTAAACCACTGCAATTCTGTTCTTGCTTTAGCGATTGTGAAATTAATCAGGCATTCATGGTTTAGGTTTTTTTCTGTTTGATGGTACCTGAAAAATGATGATTTTTTTTTTTTGGATGATGAATGTTGATCAAATGAGCATACAGCAAAGTAAATATTTAGTGGTTATGTTTAAAGGATAATGCAGTGTGGGGTGTTGGCAATGTCAATGTTAGTTCAGTCCTTTTCCAACTTAAAATAGTTCCTTTTTATTCATCTGCTTCTAAGTTTTGGGTTCAGAGGGGTGTTTCTTACAAAACTTCAAGAGCTGAGGCTAAGAGCTGTGAGTTTAAGAAAAAGCAAATTATTTCAAAATGTTGTCATCTGAAGAAAAAGATGGAAAAATTGATAGAAAGAAGGATAGAGCAGATTTCAACTTAGGTAAGTAAAATGGTGCTTATTTTGCAGTTGTATTATTTGCTGTTATAAAAGCTGAGATATGTTTGGTTTCTCCTTCCTTCTCCTTGGATAAATGTTGATGTGCTCCATTTCCTACCTGTCAAATAACATTTTAAATTAGTCTCTAGGCTCTTCATTAGTTTCCATGAATAATTATATATTTGAGTAGTATATTGCATTGACCAGAGTCTTCCAGTACATAAATTCTCTGCAAAGGAAATCCCTGGGAGTTCTGTGCAAGAACTTCTATGGAGATGAGAGGTGAACAGTTTTGTAAATCCAGAAATATGTATTTGCTTCATTTGTCTTATCAGTAACTTTGACAGAGGATTTTCTCAGCATGGTATCTATTATTTCTCTTGTGAACTCATCTGAATTTTCAAATCTGTTACTTTAGGGAAACGAGGGTGTGCGGGTTCTCAGCCTGCTGGGTCATAGGACTTTTTTCCCCAGTGTCTGAGAGAAAATGGATAGGGTATTTTTCAGTTTCTTATGTATATGTCATAAATCCCAACATTTATTTCAATATAAAATTACATTTCTAGACTCCTGTCCTACAGAGAAGAACTAAATAGAGCTCCACAGAAGCTCTTAATGCAATTGTTTTCCATTTGTCCAAATGAAAGCCTTATTTAACGGATGGTTAGCTCTGATTGGGGTCTAGTTTCCTGCTGCTTTACTCTCCCGGATCCTTCATGATTTGAATTGCCAGGGAGCAAAATATCAGAAACCTGGGAGTTCCAGCTCTTAAATTGCTGGATCAGAAAGACACTGCCAAACTCRACCCAGCACTGGGCACCATTTCTAGCAAGACTCAGGGTGCTGCTGTGTTGGTGTCTGATTAACATGAGAAAGGGAGGAAATTATATCTTTAGAAAAATATGCTTAAAAAAGGATGCTTTGAATTCCCTCTGACATCATCACATTCAGTGCCAGAGACAGACTGAATGTTGTGTTGCTGGGGTGTATCAATGATAAATTTGGAAAGCAGTTGACAAGTGAGTAAGCCATAAGTGTTAAAGACCTCTGTAATCACTCCAATATTGCTTTGGCATTAATTCAAATCTGCATTTGAAAAGGCATTTCCCAGCTGGTTCAAATATGATTTTCTCTTCTAAAGCCTTTGGGCTCATTATTAAGCCAACTTGCATTCTCTTCTTTCCTCTCCCTCTCATCCAGTGTTCCTGCTCCCAGTCAACATTTCAGAGGAGCTTGGGGTTTTGTTTTTTATTATTTTATTATAATTGTTTTTTGGGACACATAATATTTCTCTGTCCTACTGGAATGATGAGTCCTTTATGGAGTCCTTGAATTACTACTGATTGTTTAATACTTRGATTTGAGGATCACATCTGAGCACTGGAAAAGATTTCCCAGAGAGATTGTGGARTCTCCTCACTGGAAWTATTCCAGGACCATCTGGATGCAATCCTGTGCAATGTGCTCTAGGAAGACCCTACTTTACCATCGGGATAATGTTGCTTAATGTTTGCTCTTTGAAATCTTGTTCTCTAAAATTATTACCAATCCCTKAYACTTGCTCACTSTTGAGTTGCTACAGGCTCTTATTCCTGTTTCCTAAAGAGAAGAAAATGTCATTTATTGAAACGACAAAATATCAGAAGAACAAATGAGAAAGCAAAAGTCTGCTGGCAGCTTCTCTTCACAAATATATCAGTAAAAAATTGGAATCGCTCAAAGGAAAAACAGAATGCTGCAGTACATGGAGATGAAATGTCCTTAGCAGACAGCTGGTTATTATGCTTGATTGGAGAACGAAAAACACGATAGCAACTGAAAAATCTATAAACTCTCAAGATACTGCCAGCTGTCACATTTAACAGCTTCATCTGAATTCATATTTAAGAGATAAGCAATAATTGCTGTGTACATTTCAGCTCTGGAGCTGACTTGTGTAAGGTTAATCTGGGTGACAGTGAGCAGTAAATTACTGTTATGAGACAGAGAAATGTCCAGAGCTGTCCTGAGATGAGCAATTGGGGATGAGTGACAAGAGATTGACTGTTGGAGCAGCAGCATTGACTGATTCAGGCCTGATTGTCTCAGCACTGCAGTGTTTCCATCGGTGCCATTGTCAAATTCATGACTGGACAAATAATTTTTAGAGAACAATGGTTTGTTTAAAGCTTTCCACTATATTTCAAGCTGGAGATGAGCTATTTTACTATTCACCTGGCTCTTTTAGGGGTTATATAAGCAGTTTTGTCTTTTGATACTTGAAAGAAATAAGTAGAAACACAGTAGTTATAATTAGAATAGGACATGTTCCCAAATGTTTTATGCAGTGCTTCTTGGCTTCAGTTTAGGTGTTTTTTTTGTATTTGTGCCTCCCTCCTGAGTACCTTGACTGCTCATAACTGTACACAGATCATTGTCTAGGTATGCGACCTGCACTGTGACTTCACACACCTTTTCAGGAACCTTCTGTCTTTTCTGTTTTGATGATGTCAGGCCCTCCTCATAAGGCATGTCCATTATTTTTCAGTAGATTTACAGAAATGCTGCATAATTTACAATTGCACAGGTTAGTTTTGATGTATTTTTTTCATTCCTGAATTTCCTGGTTTTGTAATTCCATATTCAGAGCTTGCTATGTTTGTCCTGTCAGATCCAGAGAACTGYGCTGGCCTTTGCCATCAGAAAGAAATAAAAAAGTTCAGAGAAAATGAGATTTCATGGCYTGGAATTGACAAATATCCTAACAATTTACCCTTCAGGTTCTGGTGTCTGTGCATTTATACAGCCCTGTGGTGTTGCATCTGTTTGGATAATCAGATTTTAAAATTTACTGAAGTAATTTTACAAGTACCTGTTACAATCCACTCTGAAAGGTGAGGGTAACCCAGGTTCTTGTTAATAAATCCCTGGGGGTGGATTAGAGTGAAACGACCCTGAATTAGTGGTTTTTTTTGGTAAATATATGATGTCTTTTGTAAATWTATACATGTAGGGTTTATTTTAGAACAATTTGGTTGCAGAGGAGAACAGATATGTAGGCATTTTGGTTGTWATTTTTAGGAAATAGYAATATAAAACCATAAAAATATCACTAAATGAAGTGGAGGAAAGGATAAGAATAGAGAAATGTCACCACCCACGGGCCCCACGATGAAACTTTGTCATTGCARTTTTGATGTCAGTTGGTCAAAACTATGGTCACAAACTGGACCCATCAGGTGATGGAAGAAATCCCTGCAGCACAACATCTGTTGGGTTTATATTCACTCAGATTCAGGTAAGAACTCCCAGGTACCTCCTCTGGGGCCAGGAGTTTCAGCTGGATGCTGTGATGTTGTGGATGATGAATGTGGTGGATCAAGGGACAATTTGGGAGAATTTGACACTTTCCAAGTCGATAGAGCTGCCCATCCCATGAGTACAGCTGGGCCCATTATGCTCTGCTCCAGCAGCAGAGTGGTGTGAATGTCCCAGTTCTGGGAGTTTTCCCAGCTGAGTTCACTGATAAGGACAAGGAGACAGTTCCTGCCTTGAAGGGTTCACCCCTTTCCTTATCTCGTTCAGCACCAACCATCCTAMTGATTCTGTGACTCTGTGATTCAAATATTTGTGAGAGAAAATGCTGGATTGAACCACAATRCTGAATTTTCTTTGGTGCTATGGACCAGAGAACATTTTGCCTCCTTTTTGTTCTTTGTCTTTATAAGCAGGCCACGCTATGTCATTATAAAAGTGTTGCATGTCATGGTAAAATGTAAATAAATCACAGAGGTTTATGGAGTCTAAGGCTGAATTGGCATATTARGTTGAGTGATGTTTCTAACAAGATACTTTCCTCCAAATTAGCATGGAAATKTTCTAGACTGACAGTAAATCCAAACCTGATTTTCTCGGTTCCTGTAGGGCTTAGTCTGCCTGGGCTGGTGTTACTCTAGCATTAAAATTGAGGTCATGTCAATCATAATTCATTAAAGTTTGAATGCCTTGCCATTTCCACATTAAAAAAAAATTCTGCATTAATTGTGTAATTGCAGTGTTTGGCTTTCMTTTGCCCATTAAACTGAAAACTGGGACAAAACCAACACATGACAGAATGAAGTGGCACAACTGTCAAGATGGTGTGGGATTTAATTTTGATGAATTTTTCTTATTTCTGACCAACAARTCAAACTGCCTTCCTATGAAATATAATGTTAATTTCTCATGTGCTGTGGTTGGGAATAAATGGTTTAGTAAGTGRACCCCAAGTTTATCAATACTCCGAAAACTTGCCTTTCTTGACAAATGTATTTGTTATTCCTCATTGTTCTACCCCTTATATGTATGTATGCCTACAAAAGGTCTGATTGTGCTGTTGGTGCCTTATCAGACTGTTTGATTATTTTAAACTTAGTGTGTTCAGAGAAAATAAAAATGTCATGTTTTAAAAGAAAAAAAAAACCCAACCAAAGTCAAAGCATACCAACCTCCCAAAMCAGCATTTTCTTGCAATGGTTTTCATGTTCAACTGATTTAATTTTGCATTAATTATTTGTTTGCACTTTTTGTTCCCCTAAAGTTTGTTCTTACAGAAGTAATGACTTCTGCACTGGTGCTTTTGCTATGCTGGAAAGCACTGCTTCCCTTTCAGCAAATTATGTTGTTAAAGCTGTTTGTCCACCTGAAAAAAGTCCTCTATTAATCTTGTCCATATAATGTGATTCATAACCTCTCTATTTTTTCTTTGTACTGAAGTTAGCATTTATGGRCCATTAATTTGTTGTTTTTCCGTGTCTACAAGTCAATATCAATACGAGAGAAGTTTATTRTGCATGTTACACTATACCAATAACAATGTGATTATTAGCTCTATGTATACCTTCTTCTGATATCCTAATCTTACTTTCCATATTTACACAATCCAGATTAACACTGTTGGGGGGTTTTATTCTTTTGGATGTGAAGAAGAATATTCCCGATGCATTTATAGAACTTTTGGGAATGAATCCAAATAAAAGAAGCATGGACCTGCWGCAATTAGTGAGCTTTCAGAAAACCACATCAGAAATCTTTGCCTCTTTGGAGAYTACAGAACATCTTCTGTTGCACATGAAAAAATTCTGCAGTAGTTGTTTAATTGTAGTGTTTGACTGTTGAAGGGAGTGCAAAATGTCTGTATTTTCAAAGACATGTAATTTCTCTCTTTCTGATTTATTTTCTTTAAAGACAATTCAAATCTCCTTAGCAGCTGGTCCGAATTGTTACTATAATCAGGCAAATACTGAATAGCTTTGGTTTGCCTGTTGCACTGAAAACTGAGACAAAAATGACACATCTTTAGATCTACATTTGGATAGTCAAGGATGCACTTCACCTCAGGAAAGGTCAAAACTCTTTTCCAATCAGTAATGTCACTGCAGTATGTACAGTGCCATTAGTAGTCTATAAAGTACAGAAAATATTTGTGTGCAAACTTGTAGTTTATGTATCCTGCATTGGTTTGGATTATTTTTGTCTGTTTCCACCATAAAACTTGCTGTTTTTATAAATGACAGCAAGGCTTTTCAAGTYGTTGTTGGAGGGATTCACTGTATTTTAGGGAATTTAAAGCCAAAATGATGCTGCTGCATATCCAGAAGAGGGCATGCTTGCACATCAGAAATGTTTTGTGCATCACTAAAGATCTGTACAGCTGTAATCCAAGAAAATGTAATAGCACGCAAAGAAATGATGTTACCTTGTTAGCAGCTATRGGTTCTTTAGGAGCAAATAGATTCAGAAAGTTGTTTGGAAATAAAAGAATGTATTTTAATCAGATTATTATTAAGTGGATGAATTGTCAAATAGAAATGAGGTGAAAAGTTCTTGTATTTTTTTTTTGTAAGTTATTTTAGCTGTAAGGATATGATGCAGAGCTCRAGAACATATGCATTGTAATACAGACTAATTCTGAAGTTGCTCCAGCAGTCAAATGAATGATAGTGGGAAAGGAGACAATCAGTGTTTGATGGGCTCTGATATTTGACCTGGGAAATTATCTTACAACTCCCAAAATGCAATAGAAATGCAAGAGCATCATGTCTTGTGACACAGTAACTTGTTGCTTTTATTCAGAGTTGTGTATTAGACAGATGCTGGGAGCACGGGGGGGTTGGCTTTTTTAATATTTTTACTTGAGAAATGGAAGACAAAAAACCATCTCTGCAGTAATCACCTCCCTGAAAACTTGCTTAGTAAAACAGTAGGAGGATGGATTCTTCCTTCTTTTTTTTTTTTTTTTAGCTTTTTTTTTTTTTTTTTTTTTTTTTTTTTTTTTTTTTTTTTTTTTTTTTAAGATGACTGAGCTGAAAGAATAAGCAATATTCCTTTTGGATTGGGTTATTTTTTGAGTTTGAAGTATTGATTCAATTTTCACAATATTTGGAAACTTTTTCAGAATCTTTCCCTTTTAACAGATATTGTAACTCTTTACAATATTTTAGCCTGCATTTGGGTACAACAAAATGAAATGAAGCATTTTGTGAAATTAATTTGTCTGTAATTTTTCAATTCATTTGTCTCCCTGCCCATATGAAGAAGTTGGAACTTGATGATCATGAATATCCCATCCAGCCCAAATTATTCTGCGGATCTGTACTAAAGCTTTAAGCTTATCTGCTTTATAAACTGTGTTCAAGTTTAGGGTAACATACTGACCTCACATTTTTGCAATACCTTTATTATAGAGAATTTTTATTTCTTTGTCAGATTGACTGCTGCCTTGTCCAATACTTGCATTTATTTAAAAAGAAAGAACAACACAAAGTGAGTGCCAATASTGACAGATGCATCATAACTGTAATTATGCATTAAAGTTGCAATGTAATTTATACATTTCAATTTACTGAGAATGCCTGAAATACAGTTCTGTAGCTGTGAGTGGGTGGTGGCTGAACACTTTGTGACATGATCTAAACTACCTTAGGGCATGATGTGTGGTAATGTAGTTACTATGAGGCTGTCAAATGCATTGCCAGGGATGCACTTGAATCCTGGGATCAGATGAATTACGTTTTAATTGGGTTTTAAGGCTAAGCTGAGCGAGTTGATAAGGTAGAATTAACCTGAGGCATATTAATGCCATGAAACCTTTGGTGCTCTTCAGCTGTTGCACTAAACCTTGCATGAGCTCTTGTTGGAAAGAGATGTAATCACAGAATGACATCACCACCTTACCTGGAGCCCCTTAAACCCAAAACTGGAGAAAATCACATTATTTGTATTTTATTTTAACATCTTGGAGGGAAAGGAAACAAAAAGTCCAAAAAACTCAGCTTTCCCAAAACGTGGGTCCATTTGCCCAGGGAATAGCCTGAGACTATTGAATTGTGGGGTTTTGTTTCTGATAGAGCAGAACAGAAGCTGCTGTGATGTCAAATGGCCAAACCATTTGCTTGTGTATTTCTTTTCTCTGTGAAGTACTTTATGATGATTTTGCTCAGTGGAATTTTTATTTTTATTGGATGAATGACTTCCTTTCTTGTAGCTTCTTTTTGTTCTCCACTTAGACACAGTCAGATTATTAGAATCTTAAAAAAGYTACTAAATTCAAGCACTTGAACTAGCTTTTTACTCCATTATTTTATTTTTAAACACATTTTTTTAAATAATTTGAGGCTGAATAATAGGTCTAATAATGAAAGGCCTTGCAAGGCAAACTTTAATGTGAATAATTTATTACTAAGCTAGAACAGGGATCAGTAATGGCTAACATATCACAATAATACATAGGAATAAGCATCAATTTTTTTTTTGTTTTAAATTTCCTATATAAATTAAAAAGAAAAAAAGAAAAACAGAAAAAAAAGAGAAAGGAAGTAGGAGGAGGCATCATTTGTTGTTTATGTCTGTCATAAAATTATTAATTTGATAGAAAATGTACGTCTTATTCTTCTCTTTTGGTAGGTGAACATGAATCCTTGTGCCTCATGCAGCACTTTTGATTTCTGCTTWTAGGATAAGGACATGAAGCCATATCCCATGGGTGTCAGGGAAATACTGCTGAAATACAATTTGAAGCAGAAATATAGAGACTTTTTGTTTCCTTCCTATTTTCTTTTCCGTCCTTTCACTGTAACTAAATAAAGAAGTGAGTGAATCAATTAAAGATGTGCCTGATTTGGAGTGTGTAGGGCCAGACTTCCTAAGCAGATTTACAKCCAAGCATTTGTGTGTACAAAACAATAAAACTTGAAGGCTCATTAGGTTGGAATGACCCAACTGTGTTTTATGTGAAGGGGTCATTTCTTTACTAATGAGCTCTAAGCCAGATGGCCAAGCCCACAGTAGTCTAACTGCATTAGGGTGATTTAGATTTTTAGGTAAATAGCTTTTCTTTTCTGTTCTTTTTTTATTTTATTTCTTTTCTTATAGACAGGAGCTAGAGGGACAGCTTCTTCTAGAACTCTATACACACTATTTTGCCTTAGAAAATAAATGGCTGAGGTGACTCAGCTTCTTAGGGTTTTATATTGATTTTTAATGTTTGGTTTTTTTTTATTATTTATAGTGAATCTGTTAGATACGATTGTCCCTAGAAACTCTTGTGGGTAGGAAGTTACTGTGACAGTCTGCCCATTTTTGGATGTTGTTTCAATAGGTAATTAAATTAAACTCATTGCCTTATTTCTGACCGTGTATTGAAATACATGTGAAATGCAAAAGTACAATGATTTTGCACAGGTGATAGTGCAAGAATGATGTACCCCTTTTCTGGAAGTGCCCCAGGCCAGGCTGGATGGGGCTTGGAGCAACCTGGGWTAGTGGAAGATGTCCCTGCTCATGGYAGGGAGTTGGAACTAGATGWGCTTTAAGGTCCTTTCCARCCCAAAYCACTCTGTGGTTCTRTTWTTTGCTTTCTAATATAACTTTTCTATTGAATTTTTGCTTGTCTTTTTGAATTTAGGGTGTTTCAGGTGCTTAGGGTGAGGAGTGGTTGATGATTTGAGCCTGGATTCCTATCACTCAGGCATATAAGTGAGGAACCAGGTCCTTGTGGATACCCTAAGATTGTTACCCTCAAAACATTCAGTATTTAAGTGGATTATTTTCTTGGAATGCTTTTTCTCTTATCATAGCTAAATAATACACAAGGGAAATTTGGAAATGACATAAAAGTCTATGTAGAAAACAACCCAAAAGAGAGAGTGTTTGAAGGAGGGCACTTTGTGAAGGGCAACATCAGAATGAAGATGTGAATTTTGAAAGTGTAACCACGGTCCTTTCAGCAATCCCACCTTTCAGTGAGATTTGGATTTTGCARATTGTCTGTTACTGTGAATAACTTTGTATGATTTGCTCATGTCTTATGGGARTTCATTGCAATGATGTTAGATAATTGCGTGGAGGTTCTTAGCGCTGAGAATTGGTCTTATCTTCAAAGCAGGTGGTTCTGTTTGGGGGAATAAGGACATAAAAGGGCTCAGAATAAAGCTTTATCTGGCCTGGTATCTTATCTCTGATAATAGTCACGGGGGATGACTAAAGAAGAGTATAAGAACCTGGCAAACATGCTGTGATTGTGATTCCTCTTTGCAAAATTTATTATCTTAGCCTCCAGCAATTTATGGTTCAGGGAGTTCCTGAACCAAAGGTGATATTTACTGTTTAAAAGTGAATAATCCAGATCCTTACTTAAACAGCCTGTAGAGCATTAAGATTTTAAGAGATTTACACAGGCCTCAAGAAGAACTATTTTTACATCATTTTGACCCAGTTGTCCTTTTATTTTTAACTCTTTTTTTCCTCTCCTGTGCTCACTACAGATTGAATCAGGAAGGGGAGAATTTGAGTCAATGAGTAAAGGGGAATTGTGAAAACATTTATACTTTGGAAAAACCTTTTTGAACCACATTTTGTAGACTTGGAACACTTTAACCTGCAGTCATTTACTTTTTAAATACTGAAATAAAACAGAATAATTTTAAATGTATCAAGCCTAATACACTGAGATATGGCCACTTTRTTTCCACCTGTTACAGCTTTCCTGYTGTACCTGCCTCTCACTATCACCAGTAGCTTCTAAAGCATTGAGAATTCCTACTGGGGAAAATCTGCTAAAATCAGCTGTGGAGATCTGGAGTGGGAGATAGTCTGGAATTCTCTACTTTAACTTATGTGCTTTTTGAACTAAATAAACTGATAACAAAAAAACAAAACAAAACAAAACAAAAAATCCCAAAAGAAACCTAAACCCACCTGCTGCAGCACCTTCAGAGTGGCCACACTGTGTGGCAGAAATGAAGACATTGCCAATGCACTTTTCTTTGTCACAAAATATTATAAAATGTCCAATAAAGCTTTACTTCAGTGAAAGGGTTTTCCTCTAAGAGAAATCAGAATCAATGCCAAAATACACTCCCTCTAGAGAGGGAGGAATAAAAACAATGTCAAATCATGAGCAGAGTAAATGAATTTGGGATGTGAAAGTGCACGGAAATGTTAACACTGTTGTGATTTGCCAGTGCTCATAAATCTCCTGCCTCGAGAACTAGGACATGGGTAATTTTCTGATGCAGACACTAATAACAGGGGAAAAGAAGTGTTTTTCAGTTTTACCCTGATTTCTATGCATTCCCATTTAGAAATGTATTGGGAAGAGAGTGTGTATGTCACATTTTCAGCTTCTGTCTCACTTAACCAAAGGGAAATTAAATCTCTCCCGAGTATTAAATGTCAGGAAGAAAGTTATTCAAGTCCATCRTTGCTTTTAAGATTTATTTGTGACGATGAAACTTCTGCTTTATAATTGAGAATGGGAATCTGGTCTCCAAATCACACCTTAATCTGTAGTCTGGGAAATGTAAGTGGCATTTTATCTCTTTACTTAGTGTTGCCAGACTAACAGAATGACAATAATATAACTGGGTTTTGTCAAAGCATATAATTAAATGGCTATGAAAACTAAAGAGCATTCCGTTCACTGAAGAGTGGTTACACTTGTACTGCCATGTAAGCAAAATGGTAATGACAGAATGAGCGAGCGTCACATGCTGTGTACATTTTTATTTGTTAATAACAAATTTAAAATGATGAATRCTTCTCCTTTGGTAAAATTCTTACCGAATCCCTTGAGAATTTCAGTGTCGTAAATGTAATTTGCAGTTCTTTACAATTATAGTTTTAATAGACCAAGTCTAAAGGGAGTCTGCCTATTTGATTTCCAAATTTGCATCACTTAAAATCCAATCAGACCAACTGTTCGGATTTTTATTAGATATGAAATCCACGAATGGGTTCAAGGCCATGCTATGTATAGCAAACACATACCTTGTGGTGCAGCATGGGTTATCCAGCTCGTTCCTTAGCAWGCAGTTCGACCTTCAGCCCACCAAGACTGCTTAGTGACTCCTTGAATTGTTACTATAATAAACCCTTCGATTTTCAGTAACTGGTGTTTTATAGCCCAGCAGATTGCATTTGATTTTGTGGATTCGCTGTAGCATATTGMGTTTAACGGATTTATGTAGGAATGTAAAACAAAAATAATACAGCAGGCGCTCGSAGTTTTCGAACACAAGGCATTAGGATTGCAGATGGCCGAGTCGGATAATGACATTGAATAATTTAGTGGGGAAGGTAATCTGGTTTTGACAGAATACATTAACATTTAGCTGATAGTACAGGTGTCTGGGTACCAGTCTGTGTGCCCGGATCTGAGCAGCAGAGTGATGGTGTGAAGTGCAGCTTTACAGCCTCACTGACCGTGCTTAAAGGAGAAGTATTTTTTCARAACATACTAAAATAGATTTAGAAAACCCTCAGCATTGCAGTTGTTGAAATATTTTCTCACTGTATGGTGTAATTTTTTATTTTGTTGATGAGAGAAAAGGAGCCGTATTTCTTTAATGGGCTTTGGTTAAAATTGCATGTTCATTACAGCGTGGATCTAAGAAAATAAGGAGGAAGAAAGCACAGCAATTAAAAGAGACTTCTCTGCTGTTCGTGTCTATTATGTCAAAACATGGTCTCTGCCTTTCCCCCCAAACTGACTGTGAGACACACCAATCCTTTTTTCCATGACAACATCATTAAAATGTAGTAGACACAATGTTACTCTTGGTAGTTGTGATTCAGAGAGAACCAATCAGAGCAAAAACCTGGGAGTGGTTCAGCTSTGCTGGCAGGAGCTCTTTGGGTTGGTTTTGCCTGTCTGGGTGTGCATTGCAGTGACGGGGGGTGCCCTGTCCCTGCAGTTCCTCTCCCTGACAAAGCACAGAGCACACAGAGTCACARACCATCCAATCTGAACGGTTTTGGGTGGAAGGGACCTTAAAGCCCATCTCATCCCAACCCCTGCCATGGGCAGGGACACCTTCTACTGTCCCAGGCTGCTCCAAGCCCCATCCAGCCTGGCCTTGGACACTTCCAGGGATCCAGGGGCAGCCACAGCTTCTCTGGGCACCCTGTGCCAGGGCCTCACCACCCTCCCAGGGAACAACTTCTTCCAAAAATAAACCATCTAAACCTGCACTCTTTAATTTTAAAGCCATTCCCCATTTTCCTGTCATTCCAGGCCCTTGTCCAAAGTGCCTCTCCAGCTCTCTTGGATCCCCTTTAGGCACTGGAAGGTGCTGGGTGTTTCTGCCTGAGCCTCCTCTTCTCCAGGCTGTACAACCATATTAGTTTGTTTTCTTTCAGCTTGAGGTCAGTTTACCATTGCTGTTTTTTTGTTACTGAATATGTCTGGAAGAGAGTAACCCGTTCTGCCCAACTTTTCAGTGAAATACATTACTCTTAAATCTGTATGAATAAGGGTAGCAGTACATACAATTCAAGGAGTATTCATGAGGGCATTGGATAATGCGTGTGTGAC
The DNA here is from genome assembly GCF_030028575.1 of Malurus melanocephalus. Lineage (NCBI taxonomy): Eukaryota > Metazoa > Chordata > Aves > Passeriformes > Maluridae > Malurus > Malurus melanocephalus. The sequence continues at coordinate 485,090 of NW_026623339.1, read as the reverse complement.
TTGAATTATGTGCATTGTATTTATTCACGTTAAGGCTGATATTTTTTCAGGCATATCCCAAATAATTTTTGCCTTGGCAGGGAAGAACCTGCCAGTTTGCATATTTTGGAGCTTAAGGAGCAAAACATTTCCACTGTCTGCACAGGAATGGGAATCTTTTCATTGCCCAGCTGCAGTGCTTCAGCCATGCATCCTCTCTCCAAACCAGGACCATGCCCTGACTGCAATGCCTGATCAGCAGCAGAGCTGAGCTATCCCAAATTTTCAGCTTTCAGCACAGGAAGCTTGCTGAAGGAGACATTATGGTTTGGTTTCAGATGGAGCCTGGCATAGGCTGGATCATTTTCATGACCATTGWAGCACTKCTTSAGYTCCTGGTTGACTGGCTGTATTGAAYCCAAAGAAGAATCTGGTGAAAGGARGGGAGGGAGCTTTCAGCAAAACRTGGTAGAGGGGTTARATTGAATTAAATTTGCTCTTTTCTGCATCTTTTGTGTTGCCTATTAGAAAAGGCAATAGCTGGGAGATTTTCTGTGAGGAACTAGCACTGGATAGAGCMAAATGTGGAGAATTTGTGTTGAGCAATTGAAGTTTTTCAATATTGTAGAAAATTGAAAACTAGAGGATGTAAAGAATGAGACCTTAACACAGTTARCACAGGAGTTTTATAAAGTAACCCATAAGTCTTATGAATGCCAAAATAGCCTGCCCATGGTATTGATTTTATAATGTTGTTCCTGACTCTCGCATTGCAGAGCAGTGACATTTCATTACACCCATTGGAACAATAATAACTGAGGTGCAACACCASTGATGGAAATGAAATTAAATCTATCTTCAGTAATAAAGCAGCGGTGTCCACGAAGAATAGAACACAAACCCGTTTTCTAGTTTTATAATGTTCTATTACAACGAGCTATAAATAAAAGTAGGTATTTGTTGTAGCAATACTTCTTGTGTATCAGCTAACAATCACATAACCTGATTTCTTTTAGATTCACAACAAGGTGTTCCTAAAATGAATACATCTCCAACCATGCCATTGTGAGAGTTTTATTCTGCAAAATATTTAACAAAGTTTCTTAAATATCTCATAAAAAAAAAAATCCCCAAAACACAACTCAACCCTTTGTTGGGAAAATATAAATCCAGACACAGAGTTTATCTGGATCTTTCAGTACTTTGAAATATTACACATTTGAGCAACATCAAGAATTGCTTTGGTTAGGAAGTTCATCCTGTTAATTTTAATCATTGAGTCACTGGAATATCACCAGTTCAAGAGCTGGAGATATTTCTTGTTTTGTTTAATTGTTTCCTTAAAGAAAATGAAAATTGCTGTCTTTTCTCAGGTTCCTCGTTGTTCTTCTTTAAACCAGGTCACMAACATGACTTCCTTATTGATCTTTTGTCTGAGTACCCAGTGGAAGTAGTTCTTTATTTAAATCTGGACATACARATCATCACTTGAGTTGCAAATTTTGCTTTCATCGTTTTGCTGATACCAAAGGCTTTTGCTCAGGTATTGATTATGGCTCATTGGATTCATGGCATTTTGCTGAGGATTGTTACAGGTGGATTTTGTGAATCCAAGGGAGAAACTTCTATCACAGCCTAATGTAGAAGGAATACTTACTCCTGGGTTAATAAAGGATTGGACCTCACACCAAATCTATGGGTAGTTACAGTGCCCAATTCTTCACTTCAGCTTCTCAGCATTTTTTCCCAGCTTTCTGTGTACTGCAAACCTTTTTAAAAAGAGAGGCAAGAAAGGATATTTTTTATGGTATTTTAGCTAATTGAGTAAGTTTTGGGAAAACAAAATCCTAAAATTTACCCATTTTATTTCATTAATTTCTCCTTTGTGGAATAAGGACCTAAAATCAGAGCTGCTAAATGACCTTTTTGAAGGAGTTATTAAGAATTCAGAACAATTCTTGCCATTTTCATTTCCATCTCTAYGTCTGTATTACTCTTACTGGAATCATTTTCATTTCCCTGTCTCCTTTCCAAATTTCCTGACACATAACTGACAAGATTTACCTGGAACATAATGCGTGAAGACCTCAGCTGGAAGGGAGCAGAAGGAGCCTGACACTGGGATATGAAATGCAACCTTCACCTGTCACTTTATGATATTAAAGTGTGTCTGGCACCTGTGATCCCATTTCTCTGAGAGGGATGGTAAAAAATGTAGCTGAAATAAGTTAAAATCTGATCTGGTTTTGCTTTATGGTGGTCTTAATTTTTGTTATTTTCCTCACATCCTAAATTTTTGCTTTTAGGGAACCTCTGAATATTTTCAGTTTTCCTTTAYCTTCTGGAACTAATATTTCTTCCTATCTTGGTATATTTATTTTCTTAAATAAATAAAGGGACTGAAGTGGGTCATATCTATTGGGAAAACATGGTTTCTTCTTGTCCTTTTTAAAACTTWAAAAAAAAAAAAAAATCCACTATTTAARGGAGKCCTACAGGAAGGCTGGAGAGGAAAAAGAATTATTCCCTGTGAGGATGGCACAGGKTGCCCAGAGAAGCTGTGGCTGCCCCTGGATCCCTGGAATTGTCCAAGGCCAGGCTGGATGGGGTTTGGATCACCCTGGRACAGTGGAAGATKTCCCTGCCCATAGGAGGGGGTTGGAACTACATCATCCTTAAGGTTCCTTCCAACCCAAATTCTGTGATTCTKTGMTTTTCAGTGAATTATTTTAAAATATTTTTCCTGTGGATAGATATCATTGAGGGGTGGTGAGGGCATGGAAATCAGTATCTGGTTTTCATCATTATTGTTTTACCAGGCTGGCTAAAGGATCTGTGTGAATTTATTTGCCCATAAARGTTATGTGTTTTGTTGTCCTGATAAAAGGGATTTTTGTAGTGAGAAGTGCCTTGGGCTTCACTSGTGAAACAGAGGAAGAGGATGCAGGACAGTCCCCAGGGAGGCTTCTACATCTGTGAGAGGCTTCAACTTCCAGTTGGTGGTTTCCTTCCTGAGTTCCTGTAATTTCTAGGAAACTCTTAACAGAAATATGGGAGACTTCCCTGTAGTGGAGGGATTGAGCATTTAACAAGACCATCAATTTTCCTTCAGCCATAGGAACAGGTTGGCCAAAAAGATTTGATCTCCATCTGTGGAGTTTCTCAAGACCTGCCTGGATAAAACTCTGAGCTCTCTTTTGGCCTCCCAGCTGACCCTGCCTGGAGCAGGGGATTGGTGACCTCTGAAGTCCTTTCCAGACTGAGTTACTTTATGATTCTCTATGATACTTTATGATATTTGAGAATTTGGGCACAGTGACAGACGGTTGACATCTCGAGCTCCTGTCCATTTTCAGCTGACAGAAGTTTGTATTCCTGGCATTTTGCAGAGTGGGATAGAACTGATACACCTGTCAGGTGGTGGAGGAACAGAAAAATAGAATATTACTTGAAAATGGATAATGATTTCTTGTAGAAGGATGGTATGAAGGGATGCATAACTCCCAATCGATCCCTGTATGCCTGCGCAAAATTTTAGCTAAAAGTTGGGTAATTTTTGTGGCTTAATGTAATGGAGAAAGGTGACAGTGCCACTATCTTGCTTTTTTTCCTGAAATTAGGAAATTAAAAATGATCTTTACTGCACTGGCTATAAGCTGTTATTCAGAACTTTCTGAAGTAAATTCAGTAAAGAAGAAATGTGCACTGTGTGAGAGCCCTGGATTCTACAAGCAAAGTTTATTTCAGGATAATATATATATGATTGAGAAAAAAATCAATAAAATATCCTCTTTTTGTGGCTTTTACTTGAAAATCATTATTTACTTGATCAAATTAAATTACTCTCTCTTTTTTTCCATATTATGACTGTATTAATTTTATCAGAGACTTAAATTGCTGAAGCTAACCAGGAATTTCCAGGCAGAACTAGATGTGGTAGCTCATCATTGTATTCTCTRCTCCTCAAAAATTTATTTGAATCTTTTTGTAAGTTACCAATAATTAAAAACTACTGTTGAGAGAGATCAGGAATTAATATTTATGATCTGTTAACTCAAAGTTAACACGAGTGGAATTTACATTGGTGCTTAATGGTCTWACATTCACTGCTACTTGCATCCATCATCTACCTGGGAATTTATTTTTCTATTTTAAATCATTTACAAAGGAAAAGAACAAAAATGGTGGAAATACAAAATAATAAATAATTTTCAAAGTGTTTATTAGACCTTTTTATTTTTTTTTAATTATATTTTAGTGGTTATTTTAGATTTTGAGGGTTTTTCAACCTAAATTACGTTTTTGCTGTCACTTCTTCTCAGAATAATTTTGCTTTTGCATGCTATGAGACAAAATAATATGTGCRAATGAAGCCCAAGCACACTTCAAACTTTCACTGTGACAATTTGTAGTTACTTTTAAGTTATCAACAGCTCTGTGCTCCTGCCCAARTACAGGATTGGAGTTTGCAAATAAATTAGCTGAATTTGGAGCTTGAAGTCTACAAGCCAAGAAAATAATGTTATTAAYTTCTGTTACCTGTGTCATTATAACTTAGGGACACTTGCAGGTAAATTCTCTGCCAGTTCTCATTTTCAGTAGTAAGGTTGATTTATGCATATTCTGGCTGAAGTGATGTTCTGCAAATATTTCATGAAGTAGAAGATTACTGAGGGTTCTCTTTGGTGTAGACAATCAGTGGAGAGTCCCTGTGAATGCTGTAGATTTTTCAGTGTCTGTATTTAGTTTATAAACCAGTGATTTGCATTTGTGGTTGTGCTAATTTATGAGTCAAGGACTCACCTTTACATTTTTGTTGCTTGCTTTTCATGAATATTCTTGGAATTCTGGGACAGCACTTGTGAGCTGTGTTTTCAGTTAACCAAATTAATGCACATTTTGTGTCACATAAACTGAGTTTTAACTATGAAAGTGTAACTTCTGAGAATATAGGCTTTTCTTTACCTCTTMATTTTTATGATTGAAGCCTTTAAAAAAATATTTCTAACAGAATTCTGATTTAAAATTAGTGGGCATTTAAAGAGCCCCATCTAGTCTTGATACCTGGCTGTGATATTTAGGTAGCATTGGCAAGATTGTAATTTTGGTGAAGAAAATCATTCACACTTGATTATTTTAAATATTTTTCTGAGATTAATGACATTTTTCTATGGAATCATGCACATCATTAGACTGTCACCATTTTTAGCTTCATAGAAAAAAAATAAAAACAGTAGCATAGCTTCATATTGTGGTGTTAGTATTTATAAACAGCTTTATTGATGGATATGTATTTAATTAGTAAAGAGGACATTCTTAGCAATTAATAATTTGACTATTAATGTTGTAAAGGTTCATTTAGGACAAGAAAAATCCTGAAACCTTGTATAACAGGATCATGTGTTGGAGATTATGAGAAGTCTCGTGTTCCAYGCAGGGATGAGAGGAATTAACACATTTTAAAATACCTGCAGAGATGTGTAACAGGAATAATCCAGTTGTGCCTGCTTTTGTCCTGTGTGACAGGCCACACTGATAAGATTTAACTGGAGCCATGTTGTTGAATAGAATATTTTGATTTTTAAATAATGCTTAGGAATAAGAACTTTGTGTATTCATAAATTCTTTTTTCATTCCAAAAGACATTTTTTKCCACTCCAAGCCCTAAGCAGAGTCTCCTATGCTTCACTGTTCTGTTCATTTTGGTTTTTTSGGAGGGTGAGGATGTTGCTGATCATTAGAATTCAAATTTAATTGCTCCCCTCTGCCTCTCAGCACTGAAACGTGTCCAGGAGGGGGAAAAGTTAGAGAGGATCTGATTCCCAGCCTCCCTGCTTGCAGTTCAGTTTGCAAACCAGAACCTGGCTGTTTGGGGGGTGTTTGAAAGCACCTGTCACTGGTATATTGAAACTAATTTAATCCAGTAAAATTTGTGTTTCTGTTTTCAAATAGTTTCTAGCACAATCTGCTTGTTTGTTAACATATTTTAGTGTTCCATTTTCTTTTTCTGTATGTGTTGAGTGCTTAATTGTTATTTTAAAAACAAGTGTTTCACAGGATTTTAAATGCTTATAAAGATAAAATTAATATTATGGTCTGGATTCTGGAAGAACCTTTAAAATCCACATTCATTGTGGTAAAAGAAATCTCAACTTCTGTGTTTGCTTCTTTTTTTGGTTGGGCTTTATGGAAAATCAAGTTTTCTTGTGCAGATCTCAGTGTGGTTACAATATTTTTCACTCTGTGTTAAGGCACTAATTGTTATCCAGTCTGCTGAGCACTTCAGGTGAGTGTTTAAGGTATGATGGTGATGTTRTTTAACAGATAAATAGGAAAGTGGRRAAGTCAGAGGAATTGTTCCTTAGTTCTCTGCTTTCACCGAGGGGAAGGTAAGTGACATTCAGCAACTGTGATCTGTTGCTCACAGTCCTGTCTTTATACTACTACAAAATTAAGTTTGGAAATATCTGCCTGCCCGTTATAAAATTAGTGGGATATTTAGATTCTGCCTGTCTTTAATGAGCCACTAACTCAATTTTTTTAATATGTCACTAATTTCTCCTTTAAAAATTAGAGATGAGTGCAGAGATTAAAATAAATACAAGCACTGAGGATTTTTTTTTTTCCTTCAGGGCTCTAGCATGGAAATGTAATCACCCGGGAAGAGATCTGGGTTCTCAGAAATGAGGTCACCTTGGCAACAAAATCTTCTGTTATTGTCTGAAAGTAGCTAATCAGTGATTTGGCAGAGYAAGAGAATGATAAAAGGAACCTCTGAGCCATTTTCTGTCTTTCTGGTCCTCTTTTCCTGTATGAGGTGATGGTAAGGTGCTGGTACCAGAAGCTGGAGGAGGCTCCTGCCTTTCCTCAGTGCACCAAAAGAAATTAATGAGAGCCAGGAGGGATAGGATATTGTTGTTTTTAACACCCCAAAGCTGTTTCCTCGCTCCTGCCTAATGGGATGGGGGACAGAATTGGAAAAAAAAAAATTAAAAAAAAACTTGTTTAAAATAAAGTCAATTTAGCAGGACAGAAATGGAAGGGAAAATAATGACAATAATAATAATAATAATAATAATAATAATAATAATAATAATAATAATAATAATAGTGATAATAAAGAATATACAAAAGAAAGGATGCATAATGGGATATTTCACCACTGCTGGTGGTCTCCAGGCAGCAATCTCAGTGCCCTGGTTGACTCCTCTCAGTTTTAGTGCTCAGCATGATGCCATGGGGTCTGGAATATCCCCTTGGACACTTGGGGTCAGTCTGTCCTGGCTCTGTCCCATCCCAATTTCCTTGCCCCCCAGCCAGCTCTGGCAGAAATAAAATATATTTTATTTTATTAATAAAAGGGAAAAGCTGCAAGGTCCCTGCTCAGTAAATACTAAAACATCAGTTTGTAGTCAACATTATTTTCATCCTAACATCTTTGACCACTTTCCCTGACCAGTCAGGCAGCAATGGCTTAAAGTCTCTTCAATTTAAAGACATTTTCATTTCATTTTTTTGGTGTTTTACCCCATATTTCTATCAATGTAATTATGATTTTAATCTGGCTGGGTCCACAAGTCTAATGAGAAGTCTGAGGAGCTCAGCCTGGAGAAAAAGAGGCTCAGAGGGGACCTTGTTGCTCTCTATAACTCCCAGACAGAAGGGTGGATAAATTTATGTTGAATTTATATATTTTTGATCTATCTATGAAAAATTACTTGTGAGCTGCTGACCATCTTAGACTGCAATTCTTTTTTACAATTACAATTACACRAAATCTTGACCTTCTGCAATCATTAACAGGAAGATTTGGAGTTCACTGCCAGACAATGTAACTGTGGAAGAGGCAAACACCCGCTGTAATTTGGGTGCTGTTCTCTACTGATAAGGATTTCCCACCGCTAGGCAAAGATAAAAGAAACGAACAATCAAACATTTCTATGTTTGTGTGAAAAACAAATTAAATAGAAGTTTTATTTAAACACACTTTTTCTTTGTGTTTCTGTAACCAGCAGCACTTAGTGAAAAATTAAGCTGGTGTTATAGATGGAAAGAGCAACTCTAAGTATAAAGTGGGCAGGGAATTCAGTGCCTGTTTTCCTTGTTTTTCCCAATTTTTCACTGCCTTAATCTTTTTCTATCTTCAAAACTTTGTATAGGCATGTTCTAGGCTATTTTCTGAACTTTTTCGATTCCTTGTGTTGAGTTTAACTTGTCAGTAGATGCTGCAGCTGTTATGTCTTGTTTAGGAGATAACAACAGAAAGATTCAAAGAGCTTTTTTTTGTCATTTACCAGTAGCAAAAGTGATATATTTTATTTTAGGCTGGTTTGCACATTCTTCTCAGGAGTAACACTTCACAAAAAAAAATACTATCAAACCAAGTAAACATGGAAGCATAGCAAATTCTAGAGCACAAGGTGTAAAATGTTGGTTGAAGTGTATTTATTAAAAGTGTGATGGGCCATGTGAAWTGTTTGTATTTAGTGACAATATCCACTGAATGTTGAAAATCAATAAACAGCAGTGTCATGGCTTTAAATGCCAATATTCAGACRGGCAGAGATCAATGTTATTAAGGTWCACACAAGTTAATGCTTCYCTAGTTATTAAATAACAAAATAAAAATCCATGTCTGGAAAAGCACTGCTTAAACAGCGAAGGAGTGGAGATTAGAGAGGATTTGGAAGGGAAAAAAAAAAAGAGAATGTGACAGGTGAAAAGGTAAATTTAAAGCTTTATGCAGCTCTGGAGAAGGCATAAAACTGTTGCTACACTTCAGAACAATAATTTAGCACTTCAAAGTCTGATTTTTATTCCCTTTTTTTTTAGTGGAAGACACAAACTGTCATGCTTTTAATGAAGAACACTTTGGTTTASTTGTAAAGCTTTAATTAAAAATGCTTGTATTGTTTATATTTGAAATGTGTGCAAAGTTGCACAAAATAGCTCTCTTTTCAATCTTAAACTGTTGAATTCCAAATCAAGGAAAAGCATTTTTTATCAAGTTCAGCAGAAAAATTGACCTGGAGACTAAGATTCTAAATCTCCAAAATTGGTAACAAGGAAAGTTGGGTCTAATTATCAGATGCTGGGGGTTTTATATTCAAAAAAAAAAATTGCTTTCTTGTGCTATAAGAATTTGATTATTTTTTTTTTTTAAATTCGGAGAGACTTTTGAATTCAGCTTGACTGTATCGAAATTCTTTTTGCTATTTTCTCATGCTTTAATTCTTGAATTATTCTAAAGACCCATATAATTCTGTGAATATATATATATTATATACGTATGTATATAAGTGATAACATAGACAATAAATACAATGATTGTAATATGAAGTAYGTATTGAAAGGTGGAAAATTTTCTGCTATTTGTAAAAATAAATAAGCAGAATAAAAAAGATACTATCCTCACCCAGAATAGACCTTTCAAAAAAGAAAAAGGGGGAAAGAGAAAAGAATTTGCCATCACTTGAACCATCTACAGGTATTGAATGTGGATAATTAAGGTGATTGCCATAGGACAAAACACTCCTGCAGGATTTGATGTGAGGAGAGGGAGCAGTGCTCTGTTTAARTCAATAGCAAAATGTTTTTGTGCTCAGTGAGGCAAAGATTTTACTTGTTGGAACTGGTKTGCGGGTAACAGGCAGGTGCTGCACAAACTCTAAAAGGATTTTTCTCCTGAGCAGTTCCCTGGCACAGGGTGCCCAGAGAAGCTGTGGCTGCCCCTGGATCCCTGGAAATGTCCAAGGCCAGGTTGGACATTGGGGTTTGGAGCACCCTGGGATGGTGGGAGGTGTCCCTGCCCATGGCAGGGGGTGACACTGGATGATCTTTGAGGTCCCTTGCATCCCAAATCATTCCATGATTCCACAATTCCCAGTGCACACCAGTTATCCTGGTGAATCTGCAGTTYGTTGCATCCTCCAGAGGTGCTCACATTGCACTGATAATGTGCATTTAGTTCAAGCAACCAAAGTGAATGCTGCTGTGATCCCCACTGACAGACTTTGACATCCTCTGCTGCAGTTGGATATTTTCTTAAATTTCTTGTCTTGCTGAARGCTGTCTTGTTTCTTTTGTCTTACAAATAACTTGAATTCCATCTTTTTGACAGYGAGTATATGAGCATAAACTGGAAACAAAAGTTTGCTTTTGTAAGGAAATCTAAAATTTCTGTGTTTTAGGAGATTTTCTCAAGAATACAAAGTACTTTTCCTTCACTCTTGGAGGTGAAAAGGAAAACAAGCCTGTCTCTAGTTAATTGTTKAAAAGGGAACTACTTACAAGCATTTCCTTTAAATATGAGCTACTGTGATTCTTTTTTTCCAGATGGCARTAATGGATAAAATTGCTCATTACAGAGTGTCAGAAAAAAACTAAAATAATATTTTATGGCACTTGTATTTCTGACCTAATCTTCAGTGAAAAAAATACTGATAGCTTTGAGACTTATTTTTAAAGTATTGTTGTTCAGACTAAATAACTTACAGCAGACATTCCTTCAGCATGTTCTTTTGTTCCCACAGCATTATCTTGCACAATTTATTTATTGAAAATTGTCCTGAAAGCAGTCTGAGATTACTTTTCATCTCTTGTTCTGTCCTGCCAAACTATAGGACCTAACAATTTTCTGTACATAAAGATGCAAACTCTGGCTCCCTGAATCCCTAAGTCAAAATTGCTGAAAGGATTGAGTGCAGGTAGTGTTGGATTTTTTTTTCCTGATTTCCAGCTGATATTCAGATTAATATGATGCAAGCACAGTAAACATTTCCTGAATGCCTAACATTCCTTATTTAATATTAGGCGACTTTTTTTTTTTTCTAGGTATGGAAAAATAAACATTTTAGGGACCTTCTGCTTATGAGAGGGTAGTGCCCACTTAAAAACAGATAGACAGACATTTCCAACATATCTCCTGTACCCATGGTAATCCTATGCTGATCTATGAAGATATARAGGGAATATTCATGAAATGAAGGGAATAAAGCAAGAGGATCCAGAATGCTCCTTGATTTCTTGTAAAATTAAAGAAAAGGGGAAAAAACCTTACCCAGGAAAAAAAAAAAACAAAAAAACAAAACAACAAACCCCAAGCAAACACAAAACTAGCAGTTATTACATTTATTTCATTCTATAGTGTAATGCCTAGAGAAGAAAGGAGTGCTGTCAGCCTCGATATATGGAATCAAAGTGAAATATGAATGAAAAATGTATGTAGGAATAGAAAACAAAATTAGTAGGTGCTGGATGTTATCCTGCCATTCCTGAGCTGTTTTAACAGCTGGCTGCAGAGGGAATTTTGCCATTTACTGAGGAATATTGGTTCCAGATTGAAATTTTTATGCAGGCTTCACTTGTTGGAATGCAATACTACTGTTTGCAGGTAGTAATTAAAGGGTATTTTTACCTAGTCCATTGTGAATGGATGCTGGATAAAGCCTCCAAGAATTTATTATGGTTTTGTTAATCCTTTCCAGTGGTATCAAAACAATAATTTCATTCTGTGAGGCCCATTTAATGAGGTACTAATGCACCAAGCTGATTAAAGAGGCAACAATGAGATCCAAGCATTTGTTTGTTAATGAGGAAGCTGCTTCTCTGAGCTAGACAACATAGTGGGCCTGTAATAGTTAACTAATACCTTCAGCTAATGATAAATTCTTAATTAAATGTGATTGTGCCTATAGTGGCAGAAATCTCTTGCCATGCTTTTGTCTGATTACATCACTTGCTACATTAAGTTCATTAGAAATGTGAAGCAGYGAATAAAGGCCAAGGGAGATGAATCATTTTTAATGAATGATGAGTTTTACTGAAACCATTCCCTGAGTCAGGAAAAATAATAGTTCCAAATAATGGTATTCTTCCTCTGTGTCTACTACAATATATACATTTCTAATGTCTTGTTTCGGTGTTTTTGTAGGAATTCACTAAATGTCTTAGCAAAAAAAGATAACCAGAGCTCAACCTCATCTAAGGATTTATTTGAATTTCCTTCAGGATTTTGTCAATGAACACTGATGTGAGCACTTTTATGATAACACTCCATGAGAAAACAAAAGATTGTTCTCTCATCTGAATAGAGCAGTCTGCTCTGAATCGTGTGCCTCCAGGAAAACCTAAGAGCAGAGGGAGAGCACAGGGATGTGCCACCAGGTMAGATCCTGGCTTTGGAAACCAAGAAAATTCAGTGCTGGTGGTTTCTTTTTGTGTAGAAGAAAGAAATCATCATGCATCCCCAAGTAGATCTCAACAATGTCATCTCAACAGCATTAAGGTGGGAGATAGTTCCTGAAACCCAGTTTTGGATTCTGTATGTGATTATCAGTGTTCTCATTTCCAAAGAGTTCATTTTGGACCTCAGTGTTTCTCTAATCAACTCCAAAAAAAAAAAAAAAAAAAAAAAAAAAAAAAAAAAAAAAAAAAAAAAAAAAAAAAAAAAAAAAAAAAAAAAAAAAACAAAAAAAAAAAAAACCAAAAAAAAACTAAACCCAAAAAAACAACAAATCCAAATCATCAAAGTTGGCTCTACAAGATGAGTTTAATTAATTCTTCATTCTTTGCTGCTATGACAGAATTGCTGAGATTGGCAGGGCCTTTGGAGATGCTGTAGTTCAAACCCTCTGCTCAGAGCAGGACCAGTCCAGATTTTCCTGGTTTATATCTGATAAAGTWATGGATTTTTCCACCATCTCCCCAAATGTTTCCTTCTAAATACATTTCTCTGTGTACTTTCTGCTGTGACCTAGGTCCGAATTGTTATTTCTTTGTGAGACTGGATTAACACTGGTGTGTTAACTTTTACTGCCCTTCTGCTTGGCTCAATTTTTTATAGAGTTGTCCATCATCATTTTTGTTTAATTAATACTTGATGAAGGAATTTTTTCCTTTCTCAGTAGCACAACCATACTTCAGGGAGTGGACTGTGTTTCTTAAAACATAATATTAACTATTTATGAATTATTAAATATTTATTGACTATATATTGACAGTTCTTGAAACTGTTTCTCTTGCCTTACTTAATGTTTTGACTGCTGTCTCTAAGTGGAATTTTACCCGTGTRAGATTCCTAAGAAAAAGAATCAGTTTTCCAATACCAGTCCTGATGACCAGCATCCGAAGTGACTTTAGAGGAAGAACTTTATAAGCAGTTTTAACAAAGCCTGTGGCCTTAGTAGGGAAACTTTTTAAGTCAGGGACTTGGGCTTTGTATACAAATAATCTGCTTTGTGCATTTTGGGTACTTTCAAAGCTTGAATTGATCTACAGATGGTTGAAACCAAGCAGCACTGTAATTTTTTTATTTTTTTTTTTCCCCAGATTATTTCCCTTTTTAGCCCAGGTATATGAAGATGCTAGTAAAAGTCTAGCATTGTTAAAACCCATTGAAATGAAATTAATGACCCTTCCTTAAATATGCAGTTATAAACTCTTCTAGTTAAGGAAGTGCCATATKGATCAAAGTTTATAATCCTTGATAACAGAATACTTAATATTTCCTCTGGAAACTCAGGAATTTCTCCCCAGCATTAACACTTGTSTTCAGCCAAGCTTATATATAGAATTTTAAATCTCAATAGATGGAAAATAATTGAGAACATGTAACTGATATATTTTCATTTCTACCATGCATCGAGGAAAAGCTTGCCCTTTAACAAGTTTSTGGTATTTTTGAGTTTTAATGTTTATGTACAGCTTGTGTGATTTAAGACTGGGAAATTCTGGAAGATGTATTTGCATATTTAGAGAGAAAGATTTTTCAGTGACTTGTTAAATACATTTTCATTTCAAATTAAGGGAGTAGAAAATGTGTAAATAAATTACATCCAGAAATATTCTGATTTTTTATAATGACTGTATTGGGCTGTATTGCTCACTTTCCTTTGTATGCTTCACTGCTTAATTAGTTTTCCCAATTGTTCCAGGATTATGTGCAGGATAAAGTGCTGAAGTGTTGGACAGTGAGATATGTGGAGTTTCAGAGAGATTTTCACATTTTTGCTCTGACACTTTCAGTGTTTGCAAACTGAGCCAGGCTGAGGCCTTTCTGAGAGGACTTTTGAGGGCAAAAAAATGAAATTGCTTGAGATGGTCAAGCCAAGAATTTCAAAGAAGCCCTAAAAAAATCATCATTTAAATTAAGGGTAGAAAGGAAAAATAAGCAACAGACTTGGAGGTTTTTGTGGTGACCTGGCATTGCCAGGATAAAACAATGCTAGTTCTCTGGGACTCTTTCTCCAATTATTTGTGATTTTGAAGTCAAAGTGCCTCCAACAGACAAAATATTGATCTGTGCATCAGATACTCCAATTATCTTCATATGCAGGGCTTTTTGGCTGTTTTATGCTCAAACTATTACARGTTATAATGTTGATCATTTGCTATATCTCATAATCAAAAGTTCTTTGTTTTTCAGACGAGAAAGGTTTAAAAAATGCTTAGAAATGTATCTATTTTTCCCCCTCATAAAAAATCCCTTTTATTAAAGGCTGTCTTGTAGKGACAGAACTCCATTCTTTGTCTCCTTTCTGTGGCTGTCAGCTTTCTGTCCCCCTGAAGGTTGCACTGCCAAAGTTATTACAGGCAAATACATCAAATGGCTTGTCAAATCATGCTGATTCCCTTTCTAATCTCTGAGCAAGCTTTCACCTCTTCAGAGGTCCAGGAAGGTTATGAAATTAAATTCAATAGTTAAAGGAAAATCCCTGCAAACATAGAAAAGAGTCTGTGGCTCCCTTCAGGYWCTGGAAGGCACCGATTAAGTCAACCCAAAGCCTTCTCTTCTCCAGACTGATCCAAATTTTAAGTGGTACCAAAAAAGAAGATGGTCTTTTTTATACTTTTATTTTAATGCAATTGCWTCCTAAGAGTAGGATAGAAAAGTTCTGTTAAAATGTATACAAATCACACTAATTTCCTTCTTTAGTATTTTTGATATTTTGAAAGAAAAAAAAAATCTAAATTGTATGTAATTCTCAGGCCTTTATTAAATAATTTTCTTAATAAATTCAGACAAGAAAAGGTACTGACCTGCTAATTATAAAATATGATACTCTCTCTATTTTTCTGATCCTTCCCTTTTTTTTTTCTTTTTCTTACATTCTGTTTAAATGATTCCTGCCATCTAATTACAGCAAAAAAGTATTTTACTTTAATTACTTTCCACTGGAGGTGTGAAAATAAGCAAGCAGTTATCGGAGCCWTTACACCAAATGGTGCAACATTAAATTTCTGACCCTACTACCACCAGACAGAGCTGTTCAGTTGCAACAGCATCTTCGTGTGGTTGAGTTTAATTATTGCCTTCTGTGAGTGCTGTCTTTTGAACTTTGTGCCCTGGATTGTTTCGTTCACAACTAAGAAATAACAAGTGCCTTCATCAAAGTGCAGTGAATTCTCTGGCATTTTAAAATTACTGCAAAAACCAGCTGAGGGATGGAAAATAATTTCCATTCAGATATACAGTTTTTTGGGTTTTCCTTCTTGCTTTTCTAGTCTCCTGTGCTGAGGTTTCTAAATCATAAGTAAAGCAAAACATTTGTGGGGAAATCAATTTTGTTTAATGAGGTCCTTGTTGCAGGTAATTGAAATTTTCTTCACCTGGAGAACTTTTAAAACATCAGCTGTGTCTTGTTAGAGAAAGGGCAGGTCCCAAATCAGAGCAAGGGGATAAAAGGGTCATCTTAGAGCTTTGGGAGATGCCAGCCTGAGCTTTTCYGAGGACAGAGGTGTGGATTGCAACCAAAGTGCCAAGGTAAGTGAAAATCAGTTGTTTTCCATCTTCTGCAGGGCAGGATGGGACAAAATCARTATTCATTTCTTTAGATATATTTGTTGTTTGTTTCTGAAGAACATTTGTCTGAAATAATGTGTGAATAAGTAGAAACAGACATACTCATATGTTTATTTCTCCTCATTTCCTGTATCAGAGATTATAATCTTGTTGCAAAACACTGAGTGAAATTTCAGGCTGATTTTTTAGGCTTGTGTTTTTAGGCCACAAAATGTGATCTGAAATGCACCTTCTGCTGTTGAYGTCTTGAAAGTTGTGAAGAGTTTCTAATATGTGCAAACCCTGTTTTTCACTTTTTTGTAATGAACTGAGAAGCATTTTTCCCTGTTCAATGGGAAATGGTATTTTTTTTCTTTATCTGTTCATTTTAAGAATGGTACAGGTGTATTTTCTCTTTAATTTTCATTATATCTCCTCTGCTTCAACATACGCTTCACCTATATTTTAATATAATCACAGATTTGTTTAGTGCTCCTATAAATAAGCATGGTAGCAATCTCCAGTGATTCAGAAAATTCATGYTCGATTGCCCATATTTGTTATTTTGATTCAATCTCCCTGATATTTATTAATATGTACAGCATGAACACATTCTCAAAAGGAAGCACAGACATACCAGTAACTTTGTTCTGTCACTCATCTCAGACTTATTCGTTATAATAGTTGGAAAGGTTTATGCATGGCATAAAAATTTGGAAAGRCAGTAAATATTGTCTTTATTCTTCACATGCTTTCACCACACTGACTTGCAGGCTTCCCTCTTGCATTAATTTCTTAGTATACATATCCTGTCTTCTTATTTAAGGGACCAAAATTGTCTTTGCTTGATGMAATTTTCACCAGAAGGAGCATTATTCCAACTTTTAAGCTTAGCACATACAGAAAGCAAGTGATTATGCCTTTGCTGGATAGTCAGGAGTACCTAATTAATTGCATTAATTTTTAATTTTATTATTCCATTCTTTGCAATTGGAGGGTTTTTAATTTTTTCTGTTTGCCATGTAGTCAGTGAGACACCCTACAGCTATTGCAAGTTGTTCAATTTTGGCAAAGTCAAGGGAGAAAACGCCAACTTTATCAAAACGCTTGCCAGAGATTGTGTTGCATCCTTATTTCAGTGTGCCACAGAAATGATCTGTTCCACCAGGCAATCAATCTCTGCTTCACTGTTGAATGACAGACTCTCTCTCTGTTGTTTTCTCTACTTTAATATTTATGTTTTGGGGGGAAGGAAATGCAGGAGGGTTAAGGAAGTGCACTGGCTTCAATGACCTGCAGAGACTTAGAGTTGAAAAGTAATGTAGTAAAATACAACACTGCACTAAGAGATCCAAGATATGTACATTTCTTCTTTGCAGCTTGTCTAGAAAGAAAAATACATTCTGAGTCTTTAATTGGATCCATGGACTGTAGAGATCGTAGGATCTGAAGGAACTTTCCTATGAAAAAATGCTTTTACGTGTAGATGTGGCACTTGGGGACATGGCTTGGGGGTGGCCTGGGCACTGCTGGGTTAAGTGAATGWTCTGGAAGATCTTTTGGGGTTATGTTTTTGTCATTTTTCATCCCATGTAAACTTCCATCTCCTAGAAACATGTAGAAAGGTGATCATGCAGTTACTCTGAGTTTTTGTGCCCTCACTGATTATTCTTGCCAAAGGGGAAACCTTTGAAGACAAATCTGTGCTGGTCATGTCTAAAGCCATAGCCCAGCTCACTACCTTTATTTTTTTTTTTATAAAAACTAGTAAAAAGATATGTCATTGTGTGATACACTGGTATCTTGTTAATATTAAATAACAAAATCAGAATCAGATGATCCATTTCAGTTTGATGAAAAAGCCAAACAAACTTTATTGCCCTAGTTTTATACATATAAATGATGAGATTAATCTAGAAATGTAGATTGAGAATATAGTTTAAAGAATCTTGGGTAATAGTTTAGATCATCCATGTTTTCTCYGAGCCATCAATTATGGGTAGAATATTTCTGACAAAGAAAGCAGAGAATTTTCTAGTGTGTGAAAAGATGCATGAGGAGCTGAGAGTTCACATTCAGATGAGGAAAAAGCCAACAGCTTAATGCTAGTATATATATAAATGTACTCTAAATGTGTTTATTTTCATTTTTTCTTGACCCTTTTAGGTTTCAAGCCACTCTTAGGTAAAAATAGGATTTAAACTAAGTATTTAAGAGGGTCCTCCTCAGGAAAATACAACACTGATACGGACAATGTAGGTACATTGATACAGTGATTTATTTTTTAACCCAATATGGCCTTTCCATTCCATTGTCTGTTTCCACATTTCTGTTTTATCTCTTTGACTTTGACAGAGAACTAGCAAGGAAATCTATATTTAAGATTTTAGAATCTCTGTACATTTTAATAAGGCTTAAATATAACATTCTGCTAAACGCTGTGGAGAAAAGGCCAACTGAAATCACTAATTGCCAGCCACTTTTTTTAGAATGGCAGAATTATTTTTGCTTCGCAATAATCCTCTGCAGTTTGGAACATGTTTGACTACCAGTTGTTAAATGAGCTTGTATCATTTAAGAGTGGGAGAAGAACATTTGAGARAGGAATTGGAGTATATTTATTTTACATAGGCAAATTCAGCTGTCACAAATACCATTKAAATAATGTCTAATACAACATTCACATGGTTTTTAAAAATAGCTGTTTAAAACTCCCTGTTCTCCATTATTGATTACTTTCTGAATGATATCGGCTTGTCTAAATGTTGGGTTTTTCCTGCTTTCTTGAATTTAGTTTGTTGGTATAAACTTCCACCTGGTTCTTTACCTTGCATTTTTTTGGTTGGTTTTATTTTGGTTTTTTTGGTGGTTTTTTTTTTTTTTTTTTACTATTAAATCTCAGTTAAATTTTAGAGTATGAGTGTACACAGTTATGGACAATACATTTGCAAGTGTCTTGATATAAATGACATTTTTATTGTGAGGCTTTTTTTCCCCAGTTTGGAAAATTTTATTGGAAGTTAGAAATCATTGAGGTTGAAAAAGACTTTCAAGCTCATTCAAGTCCAGCCTTTGTTCAGACCCTCACAATACCCTAAGAAGGACGAAATTGATACTTTTCATTCTGAGTGTTCCCTCTTAACAATTTGTTGGCTTTTCTGAGTTAAATGATCCATCACAATTATTTTCCCTGATGGACCCTGCTGTCCTCATCACTGATGCCACCACGATGGCATTAGGGGGTGTCAGATGGGAATTTTATCCCTTAAAGCTGCTGGGTGGCYTGGGCTGAGCTCTGCTGCTCTGACTGTTTGTTGTATTTTCCCTTCTCTCGTTCCCTGGTTATTTCTTTGCTCAGGAAAATGGATTTCTTTGGCCTGCAGCTTCTTTGAGGAATGGTCCCAGCAGTTAAATCACTTTGCTGGGGTCTGTGTTCCCAGCCCTAAAAAGATCTCTGTGCTCTTTGTCTCTTTGGAATTTGGTACAAAGGTGTGGTGGCAGGTGAGGAGCAGAGTCACATTGTGGTGGAAAACAGGGTTTTAGAATTAACCTTCAAATAAATGAGCAGAGAAGGGGTTTTGCATAAACAAAAAACTGAGTGGCAAGGGAATGGTGAGAAATGAATATGAAAAACTGCTGAGTARCCAGAGGAGTGAGGGGATCAGCATAACATAAGCTCTTGGGTGAAAAAAAGAGATTTTTTGGGACTCAACATTTAATAAACAGTGAAGACAATATGTGTRCACACTGGAAAGAAAGAAATCTTATTCTGAAAAAAGACATCTTCTGTGCTTTATTTTTGGAATGAACTGCTTCTGGAATAAAGCAGTTTTATTTAGTGGAAATTTATTCTGACATATGTTTCTAGGGGAAAAGAGTTTGCAGGCTTCAATCCAAACTCCTTAACATGCCTTGGAACTGTGAAGATTCCAAATAGTGAGACAAGGGTGTGGTTCATTCTGCAGAAAACTCAGATCAGAGGGCAGGGAGCACTGAAAGGTTTCAAAACTAAGCTTGCTTTATAAATTACAATAACCTTCACAGAAAGTTAAAATGAAAAAAAAAAAAAAAAAAAAAACAAACCACCAAACCTGAGGAGAAACAATGATATACTTTAGTGCTGAAGAACAATAGATGAAATAATATATTACATTCTGAAATAGAAGTCAGTAAAACCTTTGGTTGGGTTTTATTTTTTTCCATATTGAAGATGTAATGGGGGAAAACATGGATAAATCACAACAAATTCTATAAAGTTGATTGCTCAAATTATAAGAACTCTATTCTGAACATTAAATAGGTGGTTAGATATGCAGTAACAGCCAATAGGCTTATTTTTCTGGAGACAAATCAAGTAATATATAATATTAACTTTCAAACTCCTTGGCACGCACATTCCAGATTTCTTATTAATAAGAAATCTCCATGTCAGTAGGTTAATTGTGTAAGCACTTGTAGCCAGGGAATGGAAATCAGTCACAGAAAATGTCCACTTTTCCAACATTTATTGCTTTCTTAGAAAGAGCTGCTTTAAAAATGTCATCAGAACTTCAGTATTGGAAAATTTGCAATTTTGTGTTATTTGCATAAACTCCCTGTGGTTCACAGTATAATTTAATGTTTTATCAGTGTTCTCCATTGTATGTGGAGACACAAATATCTGAAAGAATGATGTTAATTTTGTGGGAATCTTGCAATATTGAAAAATTCACCCCCAGACCTGTTTGGTCGGTATGATTTGCAGGAGTAAAGCTTTGGAGTATTTCACATTGCTTAAGGTGCTGATGGATCTTTTATRGAGAGGAAAAATATCCCCAAAGATATTTGAATGTTTTGAGTTCTGGTGTTTGTTCTGCATAGGAAAGAAAAAAGCTAAATTTTCATATCATTTCCAAACCCATCTGAATTTTTGAAAGATGGTTTAGATTCTCCTTAGATACAATATCTGCATGACTGAGTTAACAGTGCTTAAGGGAAGTATTTCATCTGACTCATGGARCTGGAATTTCTGGGGTTCACATTCTTGTAGATACTGCACAGCTTTGTCATTTATTTAGTACTTGAACTCCCTGAGAAATATATCTCTTTCCTCTGAAAATAGACCAGGTCTCTAAATATCAGTGAACCAGCATCTACCAAACCTTCAATACTGAAGCAAGAAATGGAAAAGAGAAGTCATGCAGCAACTTCATTTGTCTGTAAAAGAAACCAAAAGGTTTTAAAATGGATATCTAGAATAAAAGCTTGAGGCAGAATTCAATCAGCTTTGGTCTAAACCATTTTAAAWCAAAATTTAAAAGGGATCCCTGTGGTGATTTGGATATTTGTGTTTGTTGCAAGACTAAGCTGGAATGTGTTTCTAAGTTAAGTAATGCCATATAAATTTCTAAAATTTTTGGATACTCCATTTACCTTTCCCAGTGAAATGTGTAACCTTGACACAGCCCTTTTGGAGCTGGTGTTTTAATTTGGGAAATTATTTTCTCATTAAAACAAAAGTCAGAAAAAAACCACTGGGACAATTAATTCACTTTTACCTAATTGACAGATAGTTTGGATGCCTCCAGCTTCCATTTTCAGACCAAAACAGAGGGGCTGTGGGGCAGGAGGAGAGAAAAGCTCAGGTTTTCTGCAGTCCCACAGCTGCAAATATAAAATCATTGCATTTTGAGTTCCACAAGTGGTTTGTTCTCTTTAAATGACATTGGCACAGACCCCTCTGTGTATTTTAAAGGGTTGTATTGARCATCTCCAGGGTGTCTTTGTTACCTCAAAAGAGATGGGAATGTCTGTTATTGATCCATGGKTGCTTCAGGAGCAGGCTTTTAAAAACAGAATGAATTCTTTCTTGTTACATTCTAAAGTATTTCTCCARTAAATGGTCTCAGTTATGTTTTCAGTACATCTGGCAGGTTTTTGAGATGTGGCAATTGCAGAATTCCTTGTCAAACTGGTGAGCTACTAAAGGAGAACCTTCTGCTTTGAGAAGGGTTGAAAAAATGCAGCTGTTGGATAGGCTCCCATACTTGATTTTAATTTCAGAAGCAAAGATCCATTTATTCTTAACTGTAGATCTRCAACTTTTTGCTTTAATATAAAGACTTCAATATAAAAATGCAGAATACACTTTGGATTTTATCGTGAAGCATCCAATAACCCTTAAGAGCTTTAGTTAAATACTATAACTTTCACTCTCTATTGGATATTTTCTTACTTTCTCTCCCTCTATTTTTTTTTTTTTCTTTCTAACAGGTTGTTTTTAGAACTGTTGATGAGCATAGAAATACATGTTAATTGGTAAATCCTTGCAACTGCATAATGAGTTATTGGCCTGACTCTGCCATCGCTCTCTGAGGGATATGTGATATTATTTCTTGCCCTTTGCCATCTTCCAAAATGTTATGTATAAAAGAAGGAAATACACAAAGCATATTTAATCTTTCCTGTTGCTGTCATTGCCATGGAAACATTAAAAGTAAGAGGAATTGTAGGAAGAAGATAAAAAGGTAGAGACAAGGAAGGAGATACAGAGMAGGAAAGAAAAAAGGAAGGCAAGTGGCAATGATTTACTTGAGACAATATTTATATATCAGTTTGTTYAGAAATTGTGTCTTACTTGGAAAAGGTCTGCTTTTTAGACCTGAACTGCAGGTTAGCTTGATCAATTTGTATAAAAATAAGAATATTCTTTCCATTCAGTAGAAATACCGAAAAATTCACTTCAGTTAATGTCTTCGGATGTTTTCATGGTCTTATAACTCTGGTAATGGTGGATATTTCCAGTTGAGTTGCATTCCAGTAGGTTGGATGTTTCTGGGCTAGCATGTGTTCTGTTTGCTCTTCTATCTTTTTTGTGTGTCTTGGACCACTGCCTAAACCCTTAAAAAAAAAAAAAAAAAAATCCTTCCTGATAAGTGCAGAGAAGTCTCTGCAGTCGCCATCCTTAAATTTGATTTGGTCTGAAGGACTTTGAGAGTGCATTGATGCTCTTTTCTCGGATGCGTGAATCTAATCCAATTTTATCTGCATGCTCTTACTATAAATACCGCAATTTCCCTTGTAACCAGCCACTCCCTCTTGTTTTTCTCCATCCAGCAGTCCCTAATTTCTCAGCCCTACCTTTTTTTTTTTTGCTGTGTGTTACCGAGTTCCAGCAGGTGGCAGCCCTGCCGCGTTATTTCGGGGTTCTGCGGGTGGATAAAGCACTGCACCGCAAATGGCTTTTTTTTTTTTTTTTTCCCCAAAACTCTTTGCAGCATTCCCAAAGTTCGCATCCCTTTYGTGCCTGTGATTWACCACTTGGAGAGAMTAATGTCCCTAAATCTCAATTCTACATCTATTTTATCCTATCATGACATCTGCTATCATATTCCMCAGTAAAATATGTGTATCCCTGTGGTTGTTGCTCCTGGTCTCTCTCTTCAATCCCATGTTGTGGTTTAACTCTAAAACACAGGCAGCAATTACACTGCATTAAGCTGATAAAGCCAGGCCTTTGGATAAAAACCTGCTCTCTGGAGTATTTTTAATAAATGGATGCTGCATGACTCGCTGCCACCATTTTATTTTGAGAAATTGGTACCTTGTTTGCGTAGTGCAGTGCTGTGTGCGAATGAAGTAGGATATTGTGAGGATTAGGCTGGGGTGAACATCTCTGTCACCTCTCCAGTCCCCTTTTCATTATCTGGTAGAGTAACAGAACTCCCACTGCAGCTTTTTTTCCTATTTTCTTCCTCTGTTAAGCAACTCTTCAATTTATCCATTTTACAAGATGTTCTGGTGTTTCATAAGCACAGGACAGAACTTATAATGTAGGAATTCTTTCTGCCAAAGGATAAGCAATAAGTTTAATGGTAATGTATTTATTAGAACTGTGGTTTTAAGCATTTAAAAGCCAGAAGTGTGTGGTTTGTGGGATATTGAAGTCCCCTATGTGCATTGATCCTGTATGTCTTATTTGGGTTCTGGAATTGAGAACCTGCCTCTTGAGAGAGCAAGGACATAAGGCAAAAGAATTCAGTTTTCTGGATAAAGCACTGGTATAGATGTCATGGAGCTGCTATTTTCCGGACCTACTCATACATATGTTATTGTCACAGCCCTTTAAATAGAGTCGGTGTTGCTAAGCAATATTCAAATCATGTAAAGTTCTTCTGAAAGCACTGAATACCTGTTAACATTCCTTTGGGCTATACTCCTTGATTTACTACTAGTAAATCATGAGTACTGAGCCCAGTTCATGCATTTTTCCCCTGTTTTCCTTTTCTTTGTTGTTTTGTTTTTACTCCAGGAGTTTAACCTTTAAATGCACCGCTGCAAAAATTGGAATGAGCGAGTTAGAGCGGGGAACCAGTGGGGGAAATATGGGAGGAAGGCACACAAATGGGATCCCTGGGCTSATTAATGCACGTTTTCTGCTGTTCTGCTCCTTGGATTTCAGAAATTTAGAAAGTGGGGATAAGAATTGCCAGACAGTGTGTTGTTGCCTGGCAGCCTGTGGAAGCTGTACGATGCTACGTGAGGCTGCCTGACCCAAGTGAAACAGATATTTTAGCCCCTTTCTYCTTCCTGCTAATTCTTGAAAGAGCTGTTGGGATACTGCCTGGTTATAGAGCTAAAAATTCCCCCAGTGAAGGGACACATATAGATACCAGTGTATTTTTAGAAGTGATGCACTTTGTATTTTAGGTAGGCTAGTATATTTTTACATTCTTAGTTGGAGATGAAAGGAGATGTTCTCATAAAGAAAAGCTTTATTGCAATTTATGATGGAGTGTAGGCTGCTACTAGTTGTGAATAATGTAAGTAACCTATGGATATTGAGCTGTGTGTTGCATAAATTCTATTTCTCTGTAGAACTAAGATTTGGTGTTAGTRTTCTTGCTTTTATTTCAAAAGGCATTGTAGTCTTTTCAATGAATTAAATCTTCGTGATGAATCATTCTCTTTAAAGCTTTAGGAGGGTTCTTTTTTCTTAATTTTTATATCAAACACACACAAAGAGCAAAACAGAAGAATTCTTATTTTGATATGCTGCATRTGAATCTCCTGGGTGTCAATGCAGCTTGTTAAAACAAGATTTAAAGAGATACCTTATTGGGTAAAAATGAGTTTTTCTTTATATTAGCTAGTTCTAATAAGGAGAGAAAAACAACAAAGACTTTTAAATTTGAGAAACTCATTTATTAACTTACTGAACTTCTATCTTTTTTTTTTTTTTCCTTGTAATTGGATCTTGAAGAAATCATTTCCTAAAAAGATGGCAGTTTTAAAGCCTGGAGTTTTACCAGTGTGTTGTAAAACATCTACACTGGGTCGCTGTTAGGAGTAATGATGATGACAGCGGTTTATTACAGAAGTAGGTARCAACACCACAGTGCAGAGCTCTCTTCTGGTGGGTGCCACACATACTAATTGGCTCCGTGCTTTTAGGAGGTGATTAATGAGGTTTCTGAGACACTCTGCAAATATTGAAGTGCTTTAGCAAACAGCAAGTTAACAAACATTAGAGGAAATAGCTAGTGAGGAAAATATTTGAAAGCCTAAAATATGTATTAAATATACATCTTCTCAGCATTTGGRTTGTTCCTTGGTGCGTTTCAGTGCAGGTTTTCTCTTGCTTTCTTCTACCAAAAGAGAAATAGGCCCTGAGATGTGGCTGTGGCTGCCCCTGCATCCCTGGAAGTGTCCAAGGCCAGGTTGGGCTGAGTTTGGAGCACCCTGGGATAGTGGAAGGTGTCCCTGCCATGGCAGGGGGTGGAATAAGATGATCTTTGATGTCCCTTCCAATCCAAACCATTCTGTGATTCTGTGATGTGTTGAGTGATCACCTATTGTGTTCTTCATTAATTCCCTGATATTATCGGACTTATTTTGAAGTCAAAGATGCTTTATAGCTGAAACAGCTCAAGCTGAAAAATCTGGAAGGAATTTCTCTCCACTGCTGATCTCTGGTTCAGTCTCCCTTTTCAGGGTGATTTTTTTCTGAGTTGGGAGCTTGTACTGCTCCTGCTTGGTTGTTGATAGTCTTGTGGTTGCAGAGGCTTCGATTTATGTGACCCTTTACTTAACTTCATTTCCTCTTTCATTTGTCTTGCTGTATTTATAAAAAAAAATTGTGTCACTTTATTTCTTCCTTTTCCAAATACATGTTTAGATAACGTGGTCTTAGGTTTTCCATTACAATATTTCAGCAGGCAGCATTCTGAGATCCAACGTGTCACCTGGGAATTAAGAAATGCCAAATGATAGCTTGGAAATACCAAGATTTTGTGTTGATACACTTTGCCTTTTAATGCAAAAATCCTGCCTTGAGGTTGTACACACTCTTTCCCAACCCATTGAGCTCACAAAATTGTGGTTTTGGCTATGAYGTTTCATCATAGCTTTTGTAATTTTCCAGCAAGTGCAGGTAACATCTTCAGCMCTGGTAGCAATGTTCCTTCTTGGAGGTGAGAACAGAAGTCCAGAATCAATATCTAATTTTTCTCAGCATACAATTCCAAATCCAGCTTTGGAGCAGGGATCCAAAATGGGATTTTTTTTTTTTTTTTTTCCGAGCTTTGAGGGACTATTTTGTCTTCTTAGGGACTGAGTTCTAAGATCTGATCCATTTTAAGTAAAGTTTGTAGGTGTCCAACTCGTAAGTAAGAAGGTGGTGATATTTCTTCTAATATTAATGAATTATAAGCTTGCTGTTATATTTACTTTTATTTGGACAGATTTTTAGCTGCTCAAAATAAGAAGTTAGGATTTCAAATRTCTTGTTTTAAAATTCTTCTGACTCTGATCTTGCCAGTTCTTGTTCACTCAATTTAGCATTTCACAAGCCTTGTAAAATCTTGTTTTTGTCTCAGTTTCTCCCGGTGTTGTTACACTACGCTGTTTGCTAATGTTGGCACAGCCAGCAGTGGGCAAAAAACACCAGAAAATCATCTCTCAAGAAAAGCATGAATMTAGTGGAGAAACTCTGAATCCAGAAGAGGTACTTTGTGTTCAGATCAACATTTACATACCCATTATCACACTTAAAAGGTAATTGCAAAAATCAGTAGTCAATTGAGGTCAATTCACATCATTAATCAGGGTCATTACAGGGAAATGCAGCTGCCTCTGTAATTAGGTAACTACTTTAATAACAAACAAGATAATCTCTAAAGACCAGAGTTTGGCTGTGCTGAGAAGTAAATGCTGCTCCTGCAGTAACCTTGGTATTTCTAGATTTAAGTGCTGGTATCCCAAGATTTGTCCCAGTCTGCCCCAATTCTGGCCTTTTCATGACCTGTGATCTCCCAAACTGTGCTGCCTCAAAGCTTAATGCAGCAGGGGAAAGTATTTAAAGATCCTTGTCAGTGAGTGAGTCYCCTCAGTGACTCAGCCTTTGATGTCAGTATTGTCAATGAATCCCCTTCCTGTCTTTGAAATGCAAAAAGTGCCCAGCATTGGGTGCTCATTTTATCCTGTGAATATTCCAGTGCTTCTATCACCTTATATTTGGAGTTTTTCTGTCAGGGCTGTTATTCCATGCTGGCTGAGGGAGCAGTTACCTTCCCAATACTGCCAGGTTCACAACTGCTGAGCCCTTTCCTTTTAGAGCTTTGCACCAATCAAAGAACCCTGGCACTATTTTGGGATAAAAGAAGAGGRTGTTGTCTTCTTCCACAGAACTCCTATCCGTTTAAGGAAAAACAGATTGCAGTACTTGTGACTCTGAGTGCCAGAGAAACTTTCTGTAGTGTGTGTGTGTCTCTGTATCGTGGATACTAATGAGCCATGTAAACCCCACATTTGTTACTAACTTGGCAGTGATTGATCATTTGCATCGYGTGTGGATAATTGCATCCCCAAATAGAATTCCTAATATCATGACAACTCTCACAGCCCCCTCAAACTCATTCACTTGTGTAACTATGGCAGCTTCTTGTTGTATTGTGCTGCAAAGATTGGCTGATTAGGAAGAAATTGTAATTTATTTGGATAATCAAACTCAATGTACGTAGCAAGGAAACTTAATGGTTTCTTAGTAGTTCTCACCGTGAATTTTATTCTCAACTGCATAATAGCATTAAGGTTTTTTTCTCCAACATTAACACATAGAACTGAAGTTTATGAACAGCCATTACTGTGCTAATACAGAATCAGAGAATGCTTTTGCATGGAAGGAAGGAGTCATGAATGTTATTTGGTCCAAGTTTGCTTAAAGTAACATTGCCTTCAGTGTGTGATTAGGTTGCTCAGGGCCTTGTCCTCTCACACCTTCTCCAAGGGTGAACTCCATGGTCTTTTTGGGCAGCCTTAGTCTTTTCCAGGGGTGCTCTCCCCCTGTCCATAATGGGAATCTTCAATAAATAAATAAGTTTGTTTTGCAAATTTTATGTAAAATAAAATAGCCACTCTTTTTTTTTTTAAAAAAAAACAAAAAAACAAAACAACAACCAAAATGTATATAAAGCATATATTTCTATGATAATAATTTTTCTTCTAAGGTAATCAGTAGAGAGACTGGAGGGATGGAATCCATGTGCCTAGAAGAGGCAATGGGAATTTTTGGCAGCAAGCTGGCTGGATTGGCGAGGTGGGATTGACACTGGAGGAGCAGGGTCCAAAGTGCTGGTGGCCCAAATTGTTGATGCTTGGTGGTATCCGCAAGGGCATCAACCATAGGGGTGATGTCATGATCCTCCTCTTCAGTGCTTGTCAGAACATATTGGATTGCTGTTTTGGTTCAGTTTTGGTCTCCAGTCTACCTGACAGATGTGGGTGGGCTGGACAGAGTCCTGGGAGGGGCCACAAATATGATCCACGCAGTGGGAAGCTGCCATGTGAGGAAAGGCTGAGAGAATTGGATTTGTTCAGTCTTGAGGAAAGAAAACTCAGCGCTGACCTTATCACAACATTCCAGTACGTAAAGAGTTACTACAAAGAAGATGGGGATTGTTTTTTTGTTTCTTTTTTTTTTTTTTTTTTTTTTTGGAGTCTCATGGAAAAGATGAGGGGTAATGGGTACATGTTACTGCTTGGGAGATTCCAATTTGACACAAGAGGGAAATTTTTCACAATGGGAGCAGTCAGCCATTGGAATAATCTTTGCAGGGAAGTGGTAGAATCCTCAATAATGGGTACATTTAAGATACAGCTGGACAGAATTCWGGACCATCTTGTCTAGACTGTGYTTTGGCCAACAAAGGTTGGACCAGATGATGCTCGAGGCCCCTTCCAACCTGGCATTCATTGATTCCGTGAAAATATTTGTACCTAAACTGAACGAGGTGTTTTGCCATAAGGTTGAACCAAGTCTTGCATAAATAGCAGACCCTGCTATTGCAGGCTGTTCTGTGTACTGAATRTGGGTTAGCAATAGTAAACTGATAACATATTTGATTGCCATAATTAAAGGCATTTGATTACATTAGCTTGGAACATTTTCTATAATATGATTAAAGTCGCATTGGGGCGCATTCAGCAGTTTTACACTTCAATAATGCACAATATGGAATGAAAACCTGGCAGCAGACTGAGGGATTCAATGTTGCATGCAGGAATACAGAGTAAGCACAATTACAGTCTTCAGAAGGAGCAGACAAGTAATGCATTTCAACAAATTTTGCCTTTGTCTTTGCTTAGTCTTCAAAATGAAGCTTCAGATTTCACAAGTGCAGCTTGTAACTTGTTCAAGGTGCTTTTAGTAGTTATTTGTGAAAGTACTGAAAGACAAGGATGCACGTTCTATTGTTTGCATGTACTTCACATTTTAAATTAAAAGCTTAGCTGTGGTCTTTTCTTCACTGAAGCATCTTGTTTTGTTTGAGTCCTCATTCTTTTCTTTCCTCTGTTGTTTTCAGAACCTGATGTTTATTACTTGTTTTATGCTTTGACTCCTTTTTTTCCCCCCTTTTGTCTTTAAAACTACCTGTTCTTCATCTCTTTCATTCTTTGGTTTCCCCCAGATTACTTCTCCCCAGCATAGAAAGCATCCATATTCATAACACTTAAGATACATTCTTTAAAACTTACTTTCTTCTAAGTTTAAGGTTTAAAGGTTTAAGAGAGGCTTTCTTCTCTTTTGTCAGTAGGATTCCTCTGCTCCCTTAAGTGGCATGATGTCTGTGGTTTTTTATTATGTCTAAATTCCCAAAAAAATTACAGAAAAAATGGAAAAGTAATGGAAGTTGAATTAAACCTTAAAGGTATTCCAAAATTAACACAGGAAAAGGGAATGGGAGCGTAGAGACAGAGCTTTCAGGAAGCAAACAGTAGAATGGAGCAGAACTTCATAACAGTTCTTGTCTCTGTTTCTTCATCGCTTTTTAATACTGTAACATTTTTGAAGCRGTGTGAATGATTTATTGGTACTAATCACCGTGCAATTATTTGAGTTGTGCTGATAATTGGGAAATCTCTTGCTCGTATTATTGAATTTTTGTCAGCTAAATTCTTATATATGGAATAAGAGCTAACTCCCCTGTGTAGTTTTGCTAATATAAATCAACTTCAAACTCTCTGGAAATGTAAGGTCTCTTAATTGCCAGTCTCAAGATTTAGTTTGAAAAATCTTATCGAACCCAAGGAATTTCCTTGTGCCTTTGAAGTGACAAAGTCCCRGCACTAAAGAAGTGAAAGAACAGGMTCAATGTTRCTKTGCCAAACTGACCATAAAATAAAATTCATGTTACTCTGGGGTGTAAAGCAAGACTTTTGTGTTAAAGATGAGGAACACTTGATGGAAAGTTGTGAGAGAGGAGAGGACCTTGACAAAGAGGAATGAGAACAGAGTTCCCAAATWGTTTTTTAATGGAGTTTTATCTGTAAGGAAACACCTCGGTGRATAAATCTCCACTCCATCCCAGTTYTGGAGTCAAGTACCATAACTTTGTTCCTCTTGTTAAACATTTTYCTCTTCACTGGCATGTTGTGACTAGTGGTTTCCACTTGATGCCTGTGAATCAAATCATTGTTATTTTCAAAAGAATTCACACATAATTTGAATTTCTAAGTGCCAGGTGTTGTTGTTATTATGTACGAATAACACAATTGCATTAAAAAAAAGCTGTCACTACAATACTAAAATAAAATATGAAAATGCTAAATACAAACCCCCAAAGTCAGTGTTATTGCTCGTAATTTGATTTACTGCGTTTTATATCCCTTTTCTAGTAGGTGGCAATCTTCTCCAAAATTAAATGAAATACTGTACTTTGTCACAGGAGTATGCATGCAGAAAAAACCACTTTCCTGGGCTTGATGAACAATTATTTTGCCATCTTAACCAGGGAATATAATCACACAGATAAAGTACTGAAATTTTACGWTATTAAAAATTTACTCATAGTACATTGCATTTTGATTGTTATATTCTCTTGAAAAAAATATCTTKTTCATGTAATGGTTTAATTCCTCAAACAAATGTGGTTTTGTGAAAACTTTTACCTGCGCCACCCGCAGATATTGTCTGTATGAGTTCAAGCATTTAGGAAGATATTTCCATCTCAAACATTATAAACGTGACCTYGTGTGTCATTTTTGTGCACTGGAAAACTTTTAATTAGGTTGGTCAGGGCGATGCATGTCCACAAGAAGGGCTGGAAGGAGGATCCAGGGAACAAGAGGTGTGCTTGAAAATTTTTGGGAAATACTGGAATTTGTATCTACCTGTCAAGTAGAAAATATTTGCTCATCTGCTACTTCCAAAGATAAAAAACAAAAGCCAATTATTTTTTTTTAGCAGATTTATTTTTGAGAGAAACTTATGCAAGGAATAAATAAGACAGGTGTCAGAGTGGGTCAGCCCAGCAGACTTTCAGCTCCCTGTGTAGTAAGAATACAAGGACTGTGGAAAGTGTGGAGTGATCTTTTCCCCCCTGTATCTTCCAAGCTTCCATGGGCTGTGATTTAGAAACTTCCTGAGTTGAAATTAGCATCTGAATCGCTGTTTTAATAGCCATCTGTGGACCCATAATCCACTATTTTTGCTAAAGACTTACTGAACCCACTCATATGTTTGAGCTTCCCTGCAACAATGAGTTTCTGAATTTAATTAGATACTGTATGAAATAGTAATTATTGTTGTTAATTTTGAATGTCCAACCTGATTATCCTATTTTAGATCTCCTCATTTATTGATTGCTGGCCAAGCTTCAAAGTAAGCATYTCTGACCAACCATTTTCTTTGTTTAGAACCTGAACTGCTTCATCTGCTCATCTCTCAAGATGCTAAGTCCTCAAATATATATTTAGCTTTGTCATTTCGTTCTTAAAGAGTGAATACTCTGGTCCTACAGTGTGTATGTGATTATCTTTTTAACCCCTTGTTTTACATACAATGTTTAGAAACTTGGTGCAATTTAATAAGTTGATTAAAGAAATGTGGAGGCAGTGCTCATRTTCAGCTGAATAATATATTTGAAGGCAGATGTTGTGCTAAGTCKTGCAGTACAGTGTGTTAAATTTAGGTGGACAGTTCGAGAGCTGCTTTGCATCTTCTCAAAGCTCAAAAGAATGAGATCAGATTCAAACCCCTACAGAATCATTAARGTTGGAAAAKAYCTCCAAGATCAAGTCCAACCTTCACCAAACACCACYGTTTCCACTAAATCATGTTGAAAATCTCCAAATCTGCTTTATTTTTTGGAACATTTCCAGGGATGGTGATGCCACCCCTTCCGTAGGCAGCCTGTTCCAAGAGTTTGTTTTCAGCCAARTKTTTTGGTAATTAATTTTCTTAAAAKTGGCTTAAAACTAGAGAAAATGGTCCTGGGCTGGAGTGAGCAGCCACAGAGGGGATCTTTTATTTGTTATTTGTTCTTYACAGCCCCCAACAGCAGCACTGGAATACAACACACCCAGTTTGTGCTGATGTCACACGGTTTGTTATCTTTGAGTGACCTCTGGTTGAGAGTTAGCTACAGCTGAGTAATATTGACAAATCAGGGTGGATCAGTTTAATTGGGTTTTAATACAACTTGSTAATTACTCTTGAAATTAGACTTTCCAGAGGTTTTATTGTAATGTTGGAAAAGGATGTCGTGGAAGGAATTGAAAGCTTGCAGCAATAAGCGCAGTGCCTTAATTTTAGGCTATTTCTGTRAAACATTACTGCCATTTTAACAACAAACAGGAGATCAAAATAAGAAGTGGATGCCTGAGAAAAAAAATGAGGAAGAGTAATAAAATTACAGCCAGCAGTTTAATGRGATGTGATGATGGGGAAAATAAGTTTGTGCATTTGACATGCATTTCTTCCATTTCTTCAACATTCATTTGCAGTGTTAGGTACRTTCCTTACATTTCCTTAATCCATGTGTACTTTTTGAAGAGGAAAAACCTTTAATGTGAGCCATCATATGTTAATTTGTTATGTATTAAGGTAATTTGCTTTGGCTGGCATTATAGAAATAATTATGGTAGTGTAAAATGAGTTGCTGGTCTTCCCAAATTAATTGAAGAATAATGAGATTAATCATGAGTAGGAGTGAGTCCAACAGAATTTTAATATGGAGCAGCAAAATGGGATTATGTGGAACAGACCATCTTTTGTTAAAAAAGGAAATATTCCATCATGTGAATGGAATTTCCTGGGGTGTTCTGTGGTTGCTGAGCAAGTGACATCAAGGGATGGAACCTCTCCCAGTGACTCTGTGATGCAGTGCCATGAGTTTCAGGGATCCATGAAGATAAGGAATTAAGAGGACAAGGGGAAATCACCTCAGGGTGATCCAAGAGAGGTGCAGGTTGGATATTAAGAAATATTTCTTTGCAGCAAGGGTGGTTAAGCATTGGAACAGGGTTCCCAGGGAAGTGGTGGAGTTGCCATCCCTGAAGTGTTCACCTCTGTGAGATGGAAGAGCAAAGAGCTGAGGGTGGAGATGACCCTGGCTCTGATCTGTCCCTAATCCAAATGTGACCGGAATCTCCTTTCACCTGTTTATTTCCTCAAACAGGGTCTGGACCACTCTGGACCACTCATCATGAATTGTCACTGATGTTTTAGCTCAGGCAAATGGGTGCAGAGCCATGAATTTGTCATTCTTTTTGTGTGATGAGAAGTGTTCAGGTGAGAAACATTCAGGTTTTCTCCACTTGCAGCAGATCAATGTGATGGAAAARTACATGGTGATTTAACAATTTTGGAGACTTAATTTTATTTCAGATAATCAAACAGGCTAATTAGATAGCTGAGTTTCACAGAAACACTTTATCTAATCAAGGGCTTGGGCAACAGGGGATTTGCAGAAATGAGCAGATCTTGTTAAATATTGTCAAACTATGAGAGATCTCACCATATGGTATATTAGGAAAGACACTTGTCCAATCACAGACATAATTTTGCCATTTTAAGTAATGCAAATAGAAATGTTGTGAAAGGGTAGAAATTAATTAGAGAGGCAATAGGTAAAGCAAGGAAAGTGGGAGGTTTGACTTTCCAATTAGTCGAACTTCTGTTAATGAAGTAGAGATAA
Organism: Malurus melanocephalus; assembly: GCF_030028575.1. NCBI lineage: Eukaryota > Metazoa > Chordata > Aves > Passeriformes > Maluridae > Malurus > Malurus melanocephalus. The sequence goes on along the minus strand of NW_026623339.1, from coordinate 450,875 downwards.
AACTTGAAATAAAAAACAAAAAAACAACAACAACAAAAAAAAAACAACCCTACCATGGACTGTTTGTTCTGGAGCAGGCTTTGTGTTAGATATGATTCTAGGCTTTTCTTTAAACTACTTTTTAAAAGCATTATAATTTTCTTCTGACAGCAGCACACAGCACGGGTTGAAAGCCTGAAGAGTGACCTGATGTTATTTTGTACTTTCAGGCTGTGCTTTGAAAAAGAAAAACAGCTTTAGACAAACCAATCAAGTATTGTTATTATAGTAGATGTGACACAACCTATTGGAACATTTGATTTWAAATTGTAGTTACTTTTTGTGTCTTTGGTTGATCAGCTTGTGTGGCGAGCTGTGAAGCAGCTCAAGACATAGCACAATAATACTGAAGTTCTCTTGTTATTTTTTCTTTAAAAAGTAACTTTCAGAGTACTTTAGGCAGCCTCCAAAATGAAATTGGATAGTTCCTAAATTGTCAAAAGGATAGCAGTACTTTTACTACGATTTTGCTGGCCTCTCTCTTGCTTGAGCTTATTATGGAGCATTCCTAAGGTGGTTTGCATTTGTCAAGGAATGAAGTTCTTATGCCGTCTCTATCCCCACTTACAATATCACAGGACTTTAATTTTATTCCACAAATGGTGATTCTTCTATACACTGGGCACCATTGAATGTTCCTTTTTCAGACACATTTGATCTGAGGTGGTTGTGAGCCTCCTCTGCAGGTCCCTTGGCTGTCCCACCTTGGGAGAACTGGGAAATTTGTGTGTGTATAGCCCATGAGATGAGTAAGGAGGGCTCTGGGACAGATTCACAGACTCACCCAAATATTCTGATTCCAGCATAAAAGTTGGTGAATTTTTGGTTATTAGACCTTGCATGGGATGCAACAAAAACTTAGGGACAAGCTGGCATTCTTGAAGTTGTCTCTATGTGACACAGTGTGCTGGAATCACATTTTTAGGTGTGATATGGGAATAATTTTTAAGATGCATAAATGGCTTTTAGTATGTGCAGTTTGGATGCCTCTATGGCTGGAGCTCTTGGAAGCAGAGGAACCATCTCCAGGTGAGATGTATTTTGGGTCTAAACTGCAGAGTCTAAGAAATGACATGTTTTTTTTTTTTTAACATTAGTCCTAAAAATGATGAATAATGTATTTTAAATCACTGTAGCTAGGTATTAGTTACTGTCAGGCCAGACTGAAAGGATGGATCAGTACGTTCTTCATTGTGCATAAAAACTATTGACAACAGTAGACCAGAGCTCCCTGTGGTTCTTCCCCCCACAGAAACATTTCCCAGTGATAATGGTAAATCTGTTCTGAAAAATACTGAATATTCTAGAACAAGAGGGCTGAGTGTGTTACCTGGGGCATTGCTGAGCTGTCAGTCCCACAAACACCGTGGTTTGATGGAATTCCTTTCCTTCCCTCCCCTCCCTGTACTACAAACAGCCCATCTGCTAAAGGGGGTTTGTAGACAGGATATGAATGTTTGCTGGGGGAAGTATTTTGATGTTTTTCTGTAGAAATAGGAGGCTCTSRKAAATCTGYAAAGTGCTGGTTCTCTGCAGGGAAMRRTGGGGTTTCTTCCCTGCGTGTGAGAGTTGAAAAAGCATTGATCTCTATAAATAATGATGAGGAGAATGAAGAGTAGCAAATGGCTCATTTCTGATTTTTGTTTCTCTTTTTTGGAAAAATACTGCAAAACCCACGATAAGTACTGTCGTAAACCATGAGCTCTTGCCAGGTGATCTTGTCTGTTTTCACTTCAGGTATTTCTGTGGGGTTTTGCGGTTTATTTATTGATTTTTCTTTGGGGTTTTTTTTTCCCCCTTTTTTTTTTCTTTTTTTTTTGTACTGAGTAGTGGACTGATGAGTGACGATTGGTTGTAGGTTTGAACACCATTCCCACAGTCCTTTCTTTGATGCTACTGGAGCAAGATAAGATTTGTTAAAGCCTTAATGGAACTATAAATATKAAATAATTGTGTTTCTTCTGATTCCTCCCAAATCTCTTTATTTTTCCATCACATACCAAATTATCCTTTAAACARTTTGCTGTAGGTGCCTGGTCATGGTCAGTTTGGCATCTCCCAGGTGATGAATTAGGAGCAGGATGAATAGTTTTATCATGTTTTGCTGGTTGTTCTTTTTATCCTTTCTCTTGTCATTACATTCCTATTCAGAACATCATTGTTATAAAATAAGCCATATTGTAAACTACCTGCAGTGGTCACCGTAGGATAATCTCTCTCTTAAAGCATTTTTTGTAWTCTTTAATTACCAAAGAGAATTTAAATTATCATAGGACGAGAAAATGCGCAGTGAAAATCTGATTTTGTATTTTGAATTTAATCAGAGCAAWTCAGTGCTGACCTTCAATGGCTCTCCTTAATATCCTGGATGAGTTCTATGACTGTGAGATTGCCAAGGCTTTTTATGAAGGTCACAGTCATGAAGTTACTGTGGGACTAAAACCCACAGCTGTATTTAATATTTTAAAGATGGTTTTCWTTCCAATGTGAGTAAAAGACTGAATTGACAAGCTTCCTAGCATGGTTACTTTTGGCAGCTCTACATGATGCCATTTTTTAGAGCTCTTTGAATATCCAAGTATGTGATAGATTAACAAAAATATATTTTAAATTAAAAATAAATTCCTGCTATAATAAGAATTAGAATATTTTGCATACCCTTCTTTTTCCTCTATTTTTTTTCCACTAGAAATATTTTCTATTACTTTTATTTATATATTGACAATTCTCTGCAAGATTAGTTACGTGGATTCACAGTCCAATTATAATTATGGTGAGAAATTAAACCTTCGGACATGACAGTGCAGATTGATAAATGAAATGTGGTGACTTAGAATCTGCAAAATACTGAAGGAAGCCTTGTAGTTAATAAGGAATTAAGAAGAAAATTCAGATCAGAATAATTCAGAAAATTTTGAATTTGTGAAAGCAACAATAAAAATACTAATAATTATTTTTTTCTTCTAATAATAATAGGAAACGATATATATATATATATGTATATATATATATGCCTTGAAAAGTTTCACGGATTTTGTGGGTTTTTTTTGTATTTTTTTACATGCCTTGATATTTATATATAAATACATCAAAAATTACCCCAACTCTTAAGTTCCATTTTGTGTTGATTATCAATTGCATTTATTTGGCTGTAGATACCAATTCAAAAGGAATCCAGTTTCCTGCTGTTCCCTTCCTCCTCGTCTCTGGAATTGTTTTAGGGCCCTGGTAGTTCACTGTCATTGGGCTTACACATTTCCATAATAATACCTCTATCTGCATTTTTTGGTTTTCTTGTGCAGAAATGTTTAACTGATGGGATCACAAGCTCTAARAGAGCAAGACTCCAGTAAATCAGTCCAGAAAGTTAATTCTGTTTTCCTGCACAATAATACCAGTGAAACAAAGCAAATTGGAGAGAATATATTTATAGAGTTTTTGAGAAAAATGTCCAGGTGTAACCATAAATTTCCTAAATTCTGTTTTGTGTTGAAGCTGACTGTGATTTAGAAATACATAATCGCTCCATTTAGCAGGTACATTTGAGGACTTGACATTGTAAATGTAAAGGAGATGTTGTTGACTAGAAAAGAAATCAGAAATCCATATAATGCAGATTTGTGTAGTGTGGTGTGTTTTACATCAACATTTCTTTTATAAAAGCAGAGTATAGACACAATAAATGCTGTGTATTTCTGTTTTAGAACTTACAAGTATCAAAGGCTTWAGAATTAGAATTTTACTAAAATAATATTCCTAATTATGTGTCCCACAGCAAACAGATTTCAAATTATTTTTTACTTAGCAATTTGGTTTTGATATTTGCAGCAGACGTGTTTCCTGTTTGCCACACAAATTCAGAATAGATTCTTYTGCACTTTCATATTGCTCAAATATTAGGGAGTCTTTCAGTTTACTTAGAAATTATCCAGCAGTTTAGTTACACAATGGGAATTGATTGATTGATTGATTAATTGGGAAGCTTGGAATGGTTTATCAGCATTCTTTGCAAAACAGATTAAGATACTATTTTAGCTCCTGGTGATGTGGGTGTTCAAAGATTGGCTGAACATGATGTTAACATGGAAAGCCAGGATGAGTAGGGATGAGGGACATTTCTAAAGAAAATTCCCTGTGTAAAAAGTATAGTTGAACTGGTTGGCCAATGCTTGAAGTTAAAGAATCTCACCAAAGTAAGTGAATGAAATGGCAGCAAATAATATTTAATGAGTTTTTGCTGAGGCAGGCAGGGAAAATGTTTGAGGTTTTCTCTTTTCCCCCAACTCTCATTATGCTGTGTGCACTGAAGCCCTCAGATTGAGGCAAAATAGAAYGAGATGCCTCCAAATATTTACAGTTTCTGTGATGTGCTTTTCTGTGATAGCTCTGAGCAGCATGACTAGGAAAGCCTTGTAAATTTATAAATATCAAACTTCAAAATTATAAATGCTCACTTTGATAGAGCTGTGTTGCACTCAGTGTCCCTGCTGTTTTGAAGTTTTAGGTAGACAATAACAAAAGAGATTTTTTTTTCCTCCTCTGATCACTGTTTCTGACAAATTCAGTACTGATGGAATATATCATTAAGAAAGAAAGTAAAAAGAACAAGCAGATCCACTGCTTTGTGCCATTTAGGTGTTGTTTTGTTTTTCTTTTACTTGGATGACATTTTGGGGATAGGCTGCAATTATTTGTCGAATATTGTGCTTTGGAGTTGAAGAAGAAAGAGATGTTCTCTCCTTCTTTTGTTCTCCAATGTTGATGATAATATTCAGTGGATGTTCTTTTATTTCCCTTTGATATCTCGTTATTTGTATACGGCTACACCTCTGTTTGATCAGCTAAAGTATTGCTTCTTATTTTATCTCCTTAACCTACTTCTCTAGAAATTTCTAACTGCCCTCACAAGCTCCTGACTCCAGGCCACACTTTGTCTTTTCCTGCTTCCTTTCTCTTGGTTTTCATTCTGGTGATCCACATAAACAGCTTTGTTACTATTTCCTTTTATAATACGAAGACAAATTAGCTCAAGGAGATGTGCTTTTGTTTCTCTGTTTCTGTGGGACTTTTTTTTGGCCATTTAAGGCTGTAATGTTTCTCTRTAGTGTTACAAAATAAATCTTATCCAGTTAACCTTCCCAACCCTTCAGCCAAATGCAATAAAGAGCCAATGTTGTAGAGATGGAAATACYGAAAATTGCATAACTTTAGGCTATGAAATACATTAATTTCTCCCATAAAGGTAATTTACTGTTTATTGTTACAAGCTGGGCAGACAGTTAATAACCCTAAGAAAGAGAAGAAGAAGTGCTTTTCTCTCTTTTAGTGTGTTCGTTGTCCATGAGATAACGTGGAAATATGGAATATAGAATRTTGGGTTGGAAGGAACCTTAAATATCATCCASTTCCAGCCCCTCCAGCAATCCCAGTTTGCTCCAAGMCTTGTTCAGCCTGGGCTYGAACASTTCCAGGGATATGAATATTCCTAATATATTGGTTCTTTACATTACAAAAGAAAAGGCAAAAAATACTCAGAAAAATATTAAAACATTCTTACTCTTCACTTTTGGAGCTTTACAGAACCAATTGAAATCCAGTGAAATCTCTAAAGTAGAAGATGCACATTTGAAAATAGGGAAGGTGACTGGAAATCACTGAAATCAGCAAAGCTTCCTGAAGCTGCATTTGTGTTCTTTCATCAGACTGATCCAATTTCCAGTTGCTTGTGCCCAAGTCAAGCTCAGGAAAAGGGAGGAGATTCACAGTGCTTTGCCTTAAATCACTGAACCAAAATTTGCTTTCAAGCAGGAGGCAGCCTTGAACCAAAATTGCTCCTTTCAGCCATCATTTATCATGATAAAGAGAAATACCATGTAACTGAGAGCTTGAATTACCACTGCTCTATGTRCAAAGAAGCAAGGGTGAGAGAGAGAATATACTGAACTCCTTTAATCTTTACTCCAGCAAATGCCTGTACCTTGCAAGTGCATTTGAGTTCATCTTTGTGCTCCCTGCTATTTTATTTCCCTGCTTGAAATTATTTGTACCRTGTATAATAACATAATTGTTTAATTTTGTGATAATTTTTATGTATTAGAAATTGTACTTAAGTTTCTGCAGGAGCTGGTATGCTCGTAGCAATAGGAGGTTATGGAAATATTTCAGAAAAAAACAAGAGCAAAATTATTGTTGTTTTCATTTATGACTTTTGAAAGGTTTGTTGGTATTTTTTTCTCCTCTTCTGCCCTTGAACTGGGTACTTGTAGAGGAATGGCAGAAAGATATAATTTAATCAAAAAGAATATGCTATRTTGAAAGTAACTTCAAAGCTATGATTAAATGTACTTACAATAATTAGTTTCAAAGCTTTCTAATTCCTAGCAGTGTTTGAAGAATTCAGCATCTAATGAAGTAAAATAAATTACACACCACTTTGTTCACTGAATAACCAATTTTCTTCTCCTAACCACCATTTATCAGCAGAGCCTTTCACCAGAAAACTTCTCAGCTTCTCTTTAAATAAACTCAGCCCCRAGCACCCTCCTTGTACCCCCTCCCACACACACACAAAATGGGCTTGATTATAACGCCCTTGTTGGATTATAATGTACAAAAAAACAATAGTTAACTTTGGATTAAGAATTGAACCAAGAGAAAGGAAMTGTAATGCTTTGCTTTAAAGAACTCTTATTAGTATTGATGGAAGAAGACAAATCACATTTCCAAAGTTCTCTTTTCTGATATTGCCAAGTAATGCTAAATTGAGATGTTCCTTGTGCTACATAATTTGAGCTGTAAATTTTTGAGAAGGAAACGTGAAGTTTGGTATTTGTCTTCATTGATTCGTACCAGTTCAATAGATCAGTGTTTTGGATGACTGAAGAGAAATAATACATTATTTATRTATCCACAAGTAATCTCCCTGGCAGTGAAAATAATCTCACATTTTGACCAAAGGATGTGAACTATCATATGATTACCCTTGAAACACATTTCAGCAGTAACAAGAAAATTTAAGTGACAAATTTAGAAAAATGGAGAAGTTTTCATGTGAGTCTGTGCAGCAGGAAAAGGGGTTAGTTGGTGATCTCACATCCTGGTTTGCTTGTTTTTATATGTTTCAAATATAATGAGAAAGTAAATTTGTTTGAAATGGCTTATGGACTAGAAATGATTTTCAGTACAAGTGATGCAGCAGCTCCTCTACCTCTTGTCCCYTTGGAAATACAAAGGAGTGAGCTGGACCTGGGGTTTTTGTAGAATGGGAGAATTGAAATCGCTGATGCCACAGGCACCTTAAAAAACACAACAGAAGAGAAAGAAAATGGGAAATATATTTGGTTGTTCCCAGTGAGTCTGGAGTTATTCATGTCCCTCAGTGGGGTCTAAATTCTTACTGTCTTTTGAGATTATTTCTCCCAAAGTAGGAATGTTGTGGAATGTGCTGGATTATTTCTCCCAAAGTAGGAATATAATGCAATTAGACTTACTAACAGTTCAGAAATTTAATGAGAAACCAATGTACCCCTTACTCTTTCTGTTTTCCAATTAAGAAAATATACTAAGTTTATTCTACTGCAGATTGTRACATTTTTTAAAGATCTGTACACCTTGAAGACCTAGCATCAAAAAAGGAAAATCCCCACTTTCATCTTTCTCCAGTTTGAATTTTTTTCTTGCTTGGAGGATTGGTCCAGCATTTACTCATCCCTCTATTTATTTATTTACTTACTTTATAATTTTTGTAGGTATGTTAGTGTCACAGTTCATACAGGGCCTGTCTAAATTGGGAGTTTTAATACTCTCTGTATACAAACTCGTGAGCAATATCTGTAACCAGTCCTAGGCCTATTAACTTGAATAACCAAATTTTATGGGTGATACASTTGGAATAAGKGTTTACTGMATTAGCCAGGTGCYGTAGCAARATTCAGAATACACCAGCAGATTAATTTAATACCAATTTTCAGAAACAATATAATTTACTTATTGCTAAAGACCATAACATATCAAAATGAGTTTGCATCTGCTTAAAAAATGTTAATCTCTGGGAAACTGGAGGCAATATTTAAGCAACTTTCCTCATTAATTTTCCATTTATAATGGGCATTATGCAGGGGCATTTTATCCCCTTGGTAATATTTTGTCATAGATGAGTCTGTGATGTAAGATTTCAGTTTCATAAAATAATGATTAACCGTATATATATATATGTACATATGTGTGTGTTATAAATAATAATCTAAATAAACATATTGTAGTAGTTACATTTTATTACCAAGTGTCAGCAGAAAGTATAAATGCAGGTAGCATAGCAAAAATGGCCCAAATGAATGAAAGTTTGGAAATTAAAAATGGAAGGAGAGGCTCTTTCAGTGGTTTGGCTTGTTGACTGTCATTCTGTGTTGGTTATTTAGTGTGGACTATTTATTTAGGGAAGAAATCCCAGCAATAAATTGTTAGTTTACCTGCTCTTCACTGAGGACATGAAGGATTAGARCTTTATTTTCTTATAAAATTGTAATGGATGGTTTTAACAAACCTACATTATTGTTGTGGTGTTAATTGTTACTCTGTATGGACAGGGCACTGAAAGCATAAGAAGAAAAGCATCCTGGAAAACTTGTTATTTTACTTTGAAAGCTTTGGGTTCTMTGTTACTGTGCAGAAATTTTAGGACTATTCTTGGCCATTCCATACTTTTGTTTTGGTKTTTTTCCTTCCTATATAGAAAATACATTCTGTTCTGCTTGTACTGAATTATCAGACCTAAATATATAAATCTATCCATATGTAAACCCATGGAAGCTGCTGCTTCTGTATTCCCAGCTCTGGAAGAAATCTGGTGAACTAAAATTTCTTTTTTTTCTGYGATTCAATATGGCCCAATGAATTCCATTACTTCCTTGGAAAACAKTTTCTAATAAGATTCCCACGACTTTGTGAAAACATAGAACAGCACAGGCAACAGGAGGTGTCTAGGAGGAAAATTTAWCCATAGAGCAAGTGTGAAGTGATGTTTCCCTAGAATGCTTCYCCAGCCTGAGCTAAATCACAGATTGTAAAGGGAGATGAGACTGAAAATGAAAAGACATTTATTAAAAAGTTAGGGGACAAGTTTTGTTTCCATACTTCCTTGTGCAGGTGTAAAAAATGTTCATAATGGGCACAGTTGTGAACTCTTGTGGATAACTGGACTAAATTCAGATTTCTGTCAGGATACATCAAAAATGTTTTCATTATCCTATTCCTAAGGTGGTTCCATACATGTTCTTCAAAATGGAGACATATATTCACGCTGACTTAACATCATATTTGGAAAGGTGAAGCAGATTCAGTTTGTTTTCCYTAAAGTTTAAAGTTTACTGTTATATTGGCCTTTTTTTTTTTTTCTAGAAAGTACACCTTTATTGAAAGATTTGACATGAAAGTACAGAGTTGCTTAAAGAAAAGTGTTTGCAAATGTTGTTACTCCCTTTGTTGCTTTTAACATATTCACGTGATTTTTTTTTTTTTTCTTTTGAGAGTCAATGCGTTCTGTTGTTTCTTTGGGTTATTAAACAGCATCACAAACAAGTTACAAAGAATTTATAAAGTTCAAAGGAGAATTTTCAGTGTGTCTGACTCCTCTTTAGAGATGGTGTCCAAGGGTGTAAGGAGTTTGCAACACTGAATCCTCTGGTTTTCTGTGGTATATATGCTTTTTGGTATTAAAGCTGTGTAGTGCCATTTAGTGCTCTGCTGGAAAGTGATAAATTGATATTTTGTGGTAGTTAGGATTGGTTTAGAGCATGCCCAGGAAAGGGACAAATGTATTCTTAGGTGTCAGGATCTCTGGGCTTCATGATATCCTGTCAGATAATTTTCCTCAAAGATCAGGAAAGAAAATCAGGGAGATGGGACTCAGTCAATCTTTGTGTGTGTAAATCTTGTAGAAATCAGCACTGGCACAGAACTCACGTCTTAGACAAATTATATTGTTTTCTTGTTAATATTCATGCATGTAATAAACCTTTTCTTTTTCTAGTGGTGACATATAATATAAAGTTTCAGATAAATGCTTTTATTTAATAACAAAAAATAATTTTGGGCTCTTAACTCTACTCTTCCCTTCTTTTCTTTCAAAATAATCTTTTGGGGTTTGGTTTGTTGGTTTTTATTTTTTCCAAAGGGATAAGATTTGCTTCTATATTGATTTATGTAGCACTGACTTAAGCTTGAAAAAAAATATAAGCACCTCTGCAACAGCCCTTTAACCTGAAATTCCCTGGCTCTCAGTCACCTTGGGAGCTTCAACACATATTTTCAATCTGGCTGTTCCTTGGACTCAGTTACTTCCTCTTAGAGCTGTTTCACCCTCCCCAGATCCACTCCCAGGCTCCAGCTGTTCCCTTTGGATTTTGGAGAGGATGGGGCACAGGCTCAGCACTGTTGTTGCTTTGGGGCTGCTCTTATGGGATTGGGGTAAATTRCTCCAAGACAAGATACAAGAATTTACTTTTTGATGTGCAGCTGGGAAATGGAAATCAGAGGGAAAAGGTTTGTTGGGAGAYCTGGCCCAGTTTTATTTACAGAACAGTAAAATCATAGGAAATTATTGAAAGGAATAGCTAATAGGTAATGATTCCAAGAAAGATAAATAACTCTTGGTTTAGGTTTTTTTTTTTCCTTACAATTCTCTTTTTTTTTACAGAAAAAGAAAGCAGGTTGTCCTTGACTCCTTCAGCAATGATACAAAAGATTTAATTGTTTCAACATTTATAAAAACGAAAAAAAAAATAAAGACAGTTACTGGCTAGATGAATAAGGGTAGTTTTATGGAATTTTTTTTTTCCTTCTTTATTTCAAAGGCATGTTCTGTTTATCACTGCTGTTGGATTTTTACAGAAAGGAGATCCGTATTTGCAGATTACAGATTTAAATCTTGACAACACTGGAGTCATTCAAGGAAAACTTATGAAAATCAATAATCTGTGAAGGTTACAGGCCCTCTTGTTACTGAAAATCAGAGAGCCAACCTGTATTCCTCAATTTGTACTGGAGATGAAAGAAACATAAACACATGATTTTCAGAGGTCATCCTAAAGTAAGAACAAATAAAGAAATAGTGCATATATATATATATATATAGCTATGCATGAAAAATACATTTAATGGTGTATGAACCTATAGTGTCTCCAAATTATCATGTGCATATGGCAGTGTTGCCCTCAGGTTGTTATTGAGCCTGACCTTGGAATTTGTGTAATCACCAAAATTCAAAGTATAGACAGTCTGGACTATTGCAAGGTCTGGTGAGAGCTGTGAATGTCTTTGTWTCTGGAATTCTTTGTTCTGGCTTCTGTATGTCTTTGAACAGGTAAGGTGAAAGATGAGGCAAATCTGAAAAACAATGGGCCATAAATGATAGAGGGACATTAATAATTAAATGCATTGTAAGTTTAAAAAAAAAAAAAAATCCACTACAGCAATTCTTAATGGTACCTTCCATGGACCATTTAAGTCGATGAATTTCAAGTGCAACCATTTGTGCCAAACAAGGTTAAAATGGCTAAAAGAGTGTCTATATTTTAATGTGCTATAAAGGAATTAAAAGCGGCCAGCAGTCCATAAAAATATCATCCTTCAGCTCRGAATGCTCTGGCCATTACCAGGGAAAGGTTTAGTCAATCACAAGGCAATAACTAACTCTTAATGCAGGAAAGGTTGATGTAATTGTAGAATTGAGGCTTTCTCAGTTCAAATTCCACTGTTGCCCATTCCTGTAGTCAGAAATGAAGTTTCTTCACTGTTTAGAGATGTATTGTATTTTAAACTTCTCTATTTACTTCATTTGCTTAATGTACAGCTAATTTGTCTAATTACTGGTGTTGTGGTTTTCAGTATTTAGTTTACTGGAAGGGAAATGCCACATCCATTTACTTTGTTTATCTACACATTTGCAAATAATTGACAATAAATATTGATTAGTTTTCTATGTTTCWTTCTAGCATTTCAATTAACCCCTGACTGTCAGGATTTTTCTGATGCACTGTATTTTTATGTGTTACTTTGGTGAGCTCAGAGTGTTGAAACAATACTTTTGTCCTCCCAGTAGTAATTTAATCAGGTAAAACCCATCAGCAGCAAAACAGCCCAGATATTTGATTACCTCTATGTTGAAAGAGAATGTGGCTTTTTTTTTATTGTTGAAATCAGTGGTTTTAGAATTGGATTTAAGTTTCAGATTCAGATGAGTTACAGCTCTTGGAGTGGGGCAGATTGGGTTATCACAGAGAAATTCACTGTTKGGTGTTCCAGCCATCATGTCCTTTGCTGACTGCAGTGCTGTTTGTAGAATTTGCACAAATGTGATCCCATCCTTCAGGTCAAGGGCCCTGCCAGGTCCCTGCAGCTGRAAAAACAATGTGGGGCAGTGGGCTTCTCTTGGTGGGAGTCCATAAAGGGTAAAAAAAAAACTTTCCAAGAGCAGAGTGAACACAGAAGGGAAGCTGGATGATCTGCCTTCCTTCACCTTCCTCCCCTCTGATCCCATCTTTATCTCTCCTCTCTTTTGTGCAAGGCCCTGTGCTGCCTTTRGGAMCRGGAWTKTTTTTTTTTTTTTCTTCCATTCCAGTTTTCTGGAATTGTCTCTTTTTATCATCAAAATCTGCCATATTTGACAAGCAGGAAAGAAAGGAGTTTCCTTACAAGTTTCTTAGGAAAAACACGAAGTGGGGAGGAGTCAGTCTCGAAAAGCTACTTATGTGGTTTRTTAAATCATTTTTTGAGGGGTTGTGTTTTATATATATATATTTTTTTTTTTTTTTAATTTCATGATGGCAGCATCTTGTTCTGAGCAGCAGCAGAGGCACTGCATCTGTCAGGCTTAGGAGGCAGCTCCAGCATTGATATTCTTGCTTTCATGTTTCAGCAGTTATCTTTGCAACTATAAATGACAGAATCTCTTTTAAATACCATTTAAAATAAAAGCTAGGGTTCTGTAGACATTGATGGCAATCATGTGGGAAAAATTGCTACTTACCGTGAAAATATGGCTTTGTTAAGCTTCAGATAAGAAATGAATGAGATTATTAAAGACAAAAAATTGGGTTTATTCCTTTTTTTGTTACTAATGAGTGTGATTTGATAAATACATGGTAAGTTTTGGATTGACAGATCTGCTYCTGACACAGCAGGCTTTATACAAAATGAAGATTAACATCAAGAGTAAAAGAGAAAAATCYTAGAWTCATGGAATGGTTTGGGCTGGAAAGGGCTTTTAAAGGTCACCCAGKTCCAATCCCCTTGTACCTTCCACTAAACCAGGTTTCTCCAAGCCTCATCCTACGTGGCTTTGAACATTTCCAGGGGAAAAAAAAAGGGAAAATATGATTTCATGGTGTCAGGACCCTTGGGTGATTGAAGAGGTGTGCCTTGAAACAGTTGGGAAAGGGGCAGTAGCATCATTCCCTGTACCAAAAACAGGAGGTAGAGTTTTTCCAAGTGATACTAAATGGAGAGATAGTGACCATAAGGACGTTTCAAAGGTGAGAAGAACAAAGAAGAAATAGACAAATGACACATTTTAGAATYGTGGATAAACAGGACTTTGTGAGAGTAGTCACCATTTATTAGTCAAGTACAAAAGTAATGAATGAAATGAATGTTTATTACATGCATTACTTACATTACTATTGAGTAAGAAATGTGGAAGAATAAATTACRAATAAATGGAATCAAAACCAGATTTTTTCATAATGTGAAAATAAAACTACTGTKGAGTGCATCCTCCTGAATCTTAGAGCAGAAGGAGAGTGGGAACAGAAGAACATGATTAATCTTTAACAGTAAACTTCTTTCTTGTCACTCTGAATCAAAGGCAACCATGCATCAGATGTTGAGTTTGAACTAAATAAATGATAAAAATGCATGATTTGATGGAGTTAGTGAAAATTACACCAAAAGCCTCTRTTCTGTTGTCTTTAACATTGAGTGGCTAATCCCTCCCTGATTCTCATAGCTAAGTTTTAAAAATTAATTTAAAAAAAAAAACCAAAAACAAAACGACTTGAATTAAAACAATAGAGAAAGAGAGGGGGAATTTTGAAATTACCTGTCAGTAAAAGTAGGATAAATCCCATGCAGGAGAATACTGCATTGCTATAATTAGATTTAGGGTTTKGCCTTTGAGGAGCAGACTTAGAGCAGCCATCACTTTGTTCCTACCTGAATGCTGTAGCATCACTTGACAGTCACCTGTTAGCACAGATTAAAATATTTTTGCCATCAGAAAATGTAGCACAAGAAAAAGAGAAAAGAGATGATAATTCATCCAGGCAATGCCAAACAAATATTAGGTTTTCACTCCTGTATTGCAGTGATTTTGGTTCTGTGAATGCTACCAGAAGGTAAAGCTCTCTGAGACAAAAAAAWTGTGTTTCTAAAAATGTACCTGAAACCTGAAGATTGTAGCTTGGCTTCTTTATATCCTGCAAGACAGTTAGAAGCTAAACACTCAACATATCTTATRCCACCCAATTTTAAGGATTGTAAACAAAAGCTGCATTATATTTTTATGCAATAAAGGTTTGTTTGGGGAAAAGAATAGCTTGTAACTGTCTGCCATAATACCTCTGTTTTCCTGTGAGCCAAGACAAATGAGAAAAGGACAAAAGCACCCACCAACAAAAYCCTTTCTGCAATGTCTGTTTAGCAAAAATGGAACATAATTATGTGTGTGAATTGAAAGAAACTGAACTTCATAGGCCATATATAGAGCTGAAGCCCATCTCTGGTGGTAGAGTAAATGAATTCCAGCATTCTCTCATTTTTTTCCTTTTTGAATTGCTGAGTACTTCAGAGAGTTGGTGCTGAGAGCTATGTCAGCCCAGTAAAATATTTTTGTGTATTTCAAAGCCAACTCTAAATTATACTGCCTGTTTGTTGYCTACAAATTCATGGAGTTATACTTAGAAATACAGTTTTACCCAAGAGGTTAACTGAATTCTGTGAGAATCTATATTCTTCCTGAAGTTGCCAGAGATTTGTTTGTAACACGATAATGTKCTCTGTTTTTTTCTGTCTTCTTAGCGTGGCTAGAGAGTGAAATCAGGATAAATCCTCTAGCTTGCTTATAAAGTTCATTGTGGAAGAAAGACATAAAATTATGGATGCCCTATGGAGTAGAAAACAAGTTTATTATCCTACAGTAAAGGGCTTGACTGTGGTRTGTATCTCTTCTATTTTCTTAAATTGCTTTTATAGGATATTCATTATGACCTTAATAGCTTATTGTGCGTGAGCAAATTGGCTTAATGAATAACTGGTAGGGATCTGCCCTGG
>NW_026623339.1:433968-435411 GCF_030028575.1 Malurus melanocephalus | reverse complement strand
AAAAAAAAAAAAAAAAATCAAAAAAAAAAAAATCTGTATTCAGGATCGTTTATTCACATTTTGCCTCTCCATAGTAGAGTTGTAACAGTCTTCTCTGTTGCTGCTTTTGTGAAAGATGCCATTATTTCACTAAACAACAGCGGGAACGGGGTGAAAAAGAAATATGGAAGTGTCTGCACATATGTATCATGTGTTATCTGAATGTTTCATGCAAATTTCTGATCTAAATAAAACCACAACAAGCAATGTGAGAATGAGCTGTAGCTACAGCACTTAGGCACTGGAGAGCACTTCTGTCTAGTTGTGACAATAGATAATAATCATAATGAAATCATGAATAGTTGGTGTTGGAAGGGACCTTAAAGACCCTCTCATTCCACCCCGGTGCTGTGGGCAGGGACACCTTCCACTAGATCAGGCTGCTCAATAATATCTGCATTTCAGTGGGTTTAAATGAATTTAAAAAAGCCGCCGTGTTCCTATGTGATATATAAATCTCATATTCCAAAATCTGGAATTTGAAGGTGCTTCTGCTGAATTCAAGACATTGGCATGTGAAGAGGAGAGGGAGCGTTGTGGATGGAGTTGGAGTGTGTGTGCCAAGGCAGGGTGGTGTCCTGCAATCAGGGATTGTAATGACAAATCATGGAATCAATAATTGTGTGTGGGATCAACTTGTAATTTGAATTCACCTCCTGGCAGCAGAGCTGTGCCTGGCCCGTCAGGTGTGGAATCTGCTGGAATGTCAGGAATGGGCTGGGTTAACATTTCCAGTGTGCCCTAATGCCTTCTTACAGGTGATTTGTTCCCAGTTCCTGATGGAATAAGCTGCTGTTAATCCCTGCAATTCCTGATGATTTTTGTAACTTTTGAGTACTATTCACAGCCGTGGTTGAACTTCAGTGCTTGCCCTGTATTTTGATCTTTTGTGACTTTGCTGAAATAATGTCYGATCCTCAGTTTCCTACGTGCAAAAACAACAATATTTTCCTTCTTAGCTGGCAGGTTCATTTCCTCACGTGCAAGAAGCTGTTGCTTTCTCCAGACTATGGAAATTTTTCCTGTTCCCTTCAAAGCTGTGAGAATGTTGTCACACATGGTGGCATCGTCACAGCTGACTAAAGACACTCAGCATCTCTTTCAGAGATGATGGGGAGAAATGAGGCATTTTCTCCATCATATGTTAGAGAAAACCCATTAATGTCAAAAAGTGAAGCTGCGTTTTTTGTGTGGTGCCTGCAGTGTGAGGGCTCTGCCATCAGCACTTGGGAGCTGCCTCTGGGAAAGGGAAATGATGTTCCTTAAGAACWGTCATAGGATAAAAGGATGTGGGTGGTGAACTGGATTCTTCCAGCCCTCAAAATTGTGATATTGTTATTTTAGACAAACGTGTGGGTCACAATTTTGTTGTTTCAAATAGCGTGGTGCTTCCCTGAATTGTGG
>NW_026623339.1:417486-433051 GCF_030028575.1 Malurus melanocephalus | reverse complement strand
ACAAAGTTGTTTAAAAGGTCAAGCAGACAGAAGTAGATAAATAAGAATTTCATATGCTGAAATCACTTGGTGGATTTTTGGCAGAATTATCAATCTGCTGGGAAACAAATCTATATTTTTTAGGACATCTGAATTCTCCATCCCAGATTTTCATGCTCTGCATCAGAGTTGTTTATTCCTAGGGTGTTTATTGCTACATAGGCACTGCTGACCACCGAGGCATAAATGTAGCCATGCATTGTGATACCATAATGAATATTTTCATCTAAGAGATCCCTGTGCCCCATTTGCAATCAGTAGGAGCAAGCACTGCAATGTCCTCAGTGCACAGTGGCAGAAATGTCAAATTGGAACAGCATCTTGTACCCAGGAGCAGCACAACAGGTGATTCATGGCTMAACCAGAGAGAAAGCAGAAAATGTCAATACAAGTCGAATTTTCAGGCAGGGAGTGTCAAAGCTCTGGATCATGGAGGGAAGGGTTGTTTTGAAAAGCTGACAGCACTTAAATCCTCTTCCCCRTTATATTTTCCACACTCTTTTGGCCCACAACTGAAAATGTTTGTTGTAGGGTCTTTTGTTTGTTTGTTTATTTATTTGGGAACTTCAGGGATTTCGTTTCCATCATTAATTCTTGCACAGGAGGATGTGCAGTTCTGTGAATCACTGTGCTTTGATTTTGGTGTAAGCATGGTTATTTGCCTTAAAAACATTGTGTTCTACTTTTTTTTTGGTAAAATGTGGGTACTTTTTCTCTTATCTACGTTTTTCCTCATTCTCTCTATGTTCTTGATAAAATTGACCAAGAGGTTTGGCCCCTCCATCTGCACAATCCAAGCCTGCTGGGTGAGAAGAGAAAGTGAGAGTAGTTTGCTAAAAAAAGTAAAAGCAGGGAGAAGTAAAGGAGAGTAGATATAGAAAAGAAATATAGATGGTGCAATTAAACAAAGTTAGACAGAAAAAGAGAAACGAGGCAGGGRAATAAAAGGAGGAGGTGAGATGTAGGTGAGGAAAATGTCACACATGAATGTCACATACATTGTTTATAAATCTTCAGCTCAAGCAGCATTTTGTTTCAAGTATGGAGGAAGAAGTTAAATACACAGAATATTGCTTAGAATTGGGCTCGTTATCAGGCAGAGAAGGATACTGTTCAGTCCTGCTTTTCCACAGCAAGACTGTAAAAATACATTAAAAATATTTCACGGGCTAGGTGCATGATAATTTCCCTGTAAGTCAGAAAGCAGCACTGACACCTGCACAAATGGAAACAGCCTTAAAACCAGTAGCACTCCAGACACCCAATTTTTATATRTTTCTCTATATCATATAACTTTTCCTAACATACCCTTGATCATCACACTAAAGTTCATTTTACCCTTTATTATTTCAACCTTAAGGATTTATGGTTTGTTAATTCTCCTTTTTGTTTGTTTGTTTGCTGTTTAACTGACTCATCTCTTTTTGGCCCAGAGGTAGAGCAGGAGGGGAGCAGGTAACTGGGAGCAGATCCAAGGGAATGTAGAGATCAGGAGAGAGACCAGAGCACTTCCAGGCATTCCTTYTCAACTCCCAGATTGGAGAGATGAGTAAATAAAATCCCTTTTTGGGTGGGGATGTTTCCTTTTTATCTGTCATTTTTAGGAGTTGGAAAAGGTATCACCTTATCTGAAGTTTCCTGTGTGACTGACACTTTCAATTCTTTGTAACAACTAACCAGTGTTCCTCCAGCTTTCATCTTTTTTTTTCGGTTCAAGGATGGTGAAGGCTGATTCCCAACTCATTATTTGCTGTGTTTGACAAGGTGTTGCTGTACTTGCAMCACCCTAAATTATTCTGATTCCTGGTACCGCTGGCAGAGGTTGTTCTGAAGTTTCCCTGTGTTGGCATCTCCAGCCAGGCTGGTTTGACAGTAGTTCCATTAGAGCAGAAAGTCACAACCAATGCAAAATAGGTACGAAGGAAACAGCAGAGTGCTTGTGGAGTGTCTGCTTCTACTCCTTTGGCAGCAGGGAAAACCAGGCTGATTACACAAAACTAAAAAAAAAAAAAACTCAAACAGGTGTGCTGATATCACTGCTTAGTCTATATTTTTTTAATTTTTTTTTTTCTCGAATGCTTGATACAGACAATGATTGTGTGTTTTATCCTGCTGGGTTTCTCTGCAAGAAATACTGATAGAGACCAAAAAGTCATCAAGCCATTACCTGGCTGGCTGAAGGTGGGGGATTGGGAAGGACAACATAGAGGGGCAGGACAGCTTTGTGCACTGGGGGAGAGAAAGAAAAGAGCTCAGTCAAATTGCAGTTTTAGGATTCCCAGGTCCCCAGGACTGRCYGAGAGCTGAGGTAAATRGYGTGTKCAGCTTTTGGGGAATCACTTMTTTTGACTTTTCTGAAGTGGAAATYGGGCAGTATTGACCTACCTGYGCACTGAGGCTTGTCTCACTTTGTTTTGTTTTCTTTTTTCCTTAAAAAGCAGCACCTGAACACAATCTCGTTACTATTTTTAGGGAACAAACAAGCCGTGAAACATAGTAATGTTCTCTGGATCAATAATGAGGGATTTCAAGCCTAAAACGACAACTGTCTGTTTTTGTTTTGAGTTTGAATGGCGTGCAAAGGGGAGGTGACATTTCCTGACAGTCTGTGTCACAAGGACGCCTTAAAGCTCACACATATACAGAAGTTTTATTTGGAGTCAGATGCAGATGACCTTAAATTGCAGTTACTCACAGATTTTGTAATTAAAAAGAGAGTAAAAAATGAGATTTGAGGTCAGTAGGTTATTAGTTTTCCTAATGGATTTGGCTGTAGGTTGCTATATGGCTTCTTTACATTAGGGATATAGGAGCTGCCACTTTGCATTAGACTAATGGTCCTTCAGGAACTCTGTCCTCTTGTAACTTTCATTACTTACAACTTTTTTTTTATGCATTTCTTTCTCATATTTTAATCTCTGGTTGTTAGAAATGGCCTTTGAAAATGAAGACCACCTCAAGGTCATGTTTCAGAACTTTTGTTAGTGTTTATTCGTGATCCCAAAGAGGAAGCATTCCCTAAAATCTTATTACTATTTACCAAGTCCTGCGTAGCTGAAGGTTAAAATATAACCAGATGATGCCTCAATACTTGAATGTGCTCCTGTCTTCATTGATCACACAGCCTGATGATAGAAAACATAATTTATCTAATGTATTAATCTCCAAAAACATTTCAATTAATTAGAACAGTGGCTTAGTAAAGATTGTTCCTGCATCTCATGGAGATGGACRTAAATGGACTGTGTTTGCTAAAAGTCATCTGAAAGCAAACACTCAAAATTAAAAGTTCTAAGAGGTGTTGGGCTGATTTAATTTTTTAAGAGAAAGATTCACAACATGGCTGATATCTAATTCCAGAAATATTTTTTMATCCAGAAGAGGATACACTGACAGCTAAACTGAGACAATTTGTTTAATGCCCATGCACAGAGCCTTYGATGTTTAAGCAGTCAATTGGTTGGGAATCAGGGCCCCTGGACTGTATTCCCACTGTAATTTAGAGATTCATTTACTTAGATAAAACACTTAATCACCCTGGGTCTGTTTCCCAATAGTAAAAGAGAAATAATAAACCTCAGAAGTCTTAATTATGGGTGTCTTGTTAGGTTTAATTAATTCRTAAGGATGTTAATGTCACCGTATGAAAACTGGCGTGTGGGTGAAGTGTGTGTGTGTATAATTACATTTAACTCTCACACACACGTTGTTAACAGAACTCTGTGAGGGCTGCAAGGCYGAGTGAGGGAGGAAATGTGAGTTTTGCTTATGGACACTCCCTTGGGACTGCTCATTAAGGTAAATATTTAATTACACCATCATCTGCTGTCATCCCAGTAGAAAGCCTGTCTCATTTRCTTCACATCAGCTGCAGATTTTCACCTCCTTTAGCCAGGTCGATTCCCTTTCCCCATCTCCAAATGCCTTTGGATAGCTCCTAAAGAAATAATTATGCCAACGTATTTTTCCTCATTGTTTCAAGAACACTTCTTGGCATTCAGCAGATCCATGGGTGTGTGAAAACAGTGGCCCTGTCTTCCCAGTTGTGGACATATTTTAAGAACCAGTTCCTAGCTGGGCTTGCAGGAATCCAGGACTGAGTTTGGCAGAAAGTTTTGCTCAGCTGGGATGAGTGAGTCAGTGCAGCACTGGGTGCCTGGATATGAATATTGCAGTCCAGAACAGCTGCACCTTGGCTTTGGAAAAGATCATAGACTGACCCATTTTGTGTAGGTCAAAGGATAGTAACACTCCCATTTGTTGCAACAATTCCTGTTAAATTTTAGGTCTGTGAACCAGGAATTTTGTGCCAATGGTAATTTCTTTCCTATGAATTAGGTTACTCCTAGGAAAGAATAACTCTGTCAAGTACATGAGGGGGTGACATCCATATTTCATGTTCCCATGAACGACTCTTTTATATTCAAGAAACTGATGAGTGAGACAATTCTTTTCTAAAATTAGGGGATAGGAGATCCATGGAAAAAAAAAAAAAAAATCACTGAAGGCAATAAAATGCCRTTGCAGGATATATTATTGCAGACTTTGCATTGTATTTCCCCAAGCTGTCAGGGTTCGTTGATTGTTTTGAAATACTCTTTCTAAAGGCTAATTTTGTTTTTAAGAGTATTTGCTACCGAGGACAGCCAGTGCAGATAATCCATTATCTAGCAGTGAACTAAGAGCCACTGTTTGCACTGTTGGGATGTGCTGGGTGGTTCTGAACACCTTGTGGTGTTCAAATGCTTTAATTCATCGACGCTCACTGAATAAACCCTGTTTCATTCAGCTGGGAGAATGGGTTATGAAATTAGCAYAAGTGCCATCATTAATACCTATTATTCTTGTGCTTCAGTAGAAGATAATCATGCTCATTGTTTTTCTAAAAATAGAGGTGTTTTTCCAGGACACAAATTACAACTTTTTTTTTTCCTCTCTTGTTTAAAACTATTCATTATTATGAAAGTAGAAAGGAAAATACATTAGAACAAAATTGGTAATTCTGTTCCATAGGTTGAAACTTCTTCAAGAGGCAGAATTTTTAGAGAGGAGGAGAGTTGTTACATTAATTTAAAATGTTGCTCATTTTACCTCGTGGTTGGGACAACTCCCATAGGCTTTTTTTAAATCATTATTTAATTTCTAATTTAAATGGTAGCTTGTTTTTAAGATTCAGGCTGCATTCTAATTCCCCATCCGAGGCACACCTTGGATTCTGGTGAAGCAGTAATAAATGATGGTAAAGACAGAAGAATTGAAGGAGTATCTAAACAGAGGAGTTGGGATTGTTYTCATCCCTCAGATCCACAGGCATGGAATGAAATTGGTCCCGTGTTCAGAGCAGTAGGTAAAACCCTTTTTCAAGTCCTAAAGCACCCGGGATGTGGAACAATCCATGAATTTATGGGGTGTACAGATACTGTGAGTTAAAAGGATGCTGTCACACTCAGTGACAGTGGCTCTGTGCTGGATATCTAAATTTATGTCACTCCCCTGGTTTGGAGCAGYGTCACTATCCTTTCCTGTCCTCTTTAGCTGAATGACACATGTTCAATAAAACCCAAACACTGATTTGGTAASCCCAGGTTTCTGTTGCTTAAATTGCCATATAGCAAAGTAGCTCCATAATTGGGCTGTCATGTAGATCATGTGGGTGGTGATTCTGGSCTGCATCCTTCAGGCTTTAATTCTCACCTGGAAAAGGATGTTAGAATCTCTTAAGAAAAATAACTTAAACCCCTCCAAAATAGCAAATAATGCAGCAACATTTAATGCAATTACAGCTGATGTATCAGGTTAATGTTTGATTTTGCAGCCAGAGATAACAGTGACTTCAAAGACTTTGTAGCCAAGAATGTTACCTCTAAATTTGCAATGTTAATGCAAGCTGTGGAAATACCTCTGAATATGAAAGGTGAATTATACAGCACACACTGGCTGAAATGTTTGGAGTTGTCCAGCTGCATTGTGTGTTTTTCTGCTCAAAGAGCTCCAGCACTAATTAAAAAAAAAAAAAAAAAAAAAAATCTGAAATGCCAAAACCATAATGAGTGTTTTAGAGCTGACCTTTAGAAGGTACTTGTGTACACTTTGTTTGAGGATTGTTTTGAACAATCAAACTCCTGTTTTAAATTCTCAAACCAGTGTAATAAGACAGGCCCTGTGTTAATATGGTGATAAACTGGCACTAACCTTAGTTATTAATTTTAAAATACCTGAAAACCTGTGGCATCTATGTGCTAACAGTTTACAAGTCATTTAAAAGTAAAATTCTCCCAGGTGCTGAACAATTGCCAAATAATATGAATGTATTTCTGTGGCTCCAGTGAGCCTCTCTGTAATGCTTTGAAGTAATTGTGGGTGCAYGGGATGTGGTTTGAGTGATGAGAGAAATTTGTCTGAACCACTGAGCTGGATGCTCGCACGCAGCAAGGTCCACAAGGGATCTTGTCTAATCTTGAATGTGCAGATGGTGAGGATTAGGTGTGAAAGGATGTAAAACCCAACAGCAGCTGGGGACAATGAAGTTCATTATAAATCTATTGAATATTTTGAACTGCTGGGTGAGAGCTGTGTAAAAAATGCAGCAAGAGGTGACATTTTATTGATTCCGTGTGTGTGTTATTTAAATAAATCTTACTTAAAAGCAAATAACTCCTTGATGAGCATCTGCRGTACCATAAAGCTGGAATATATTTATTAAACTGATTGGGTTCACCATGTAACAACTCCTGGAGTTTTCTGGATYGTGGAATTGAATATACTCCTTAAWGGCTCAGTGCTGTAACTCAGACCTGTTTCACTTCCTCCTCCTTTACCAACAAGCTTGGAATGAAGAGTGAACCCAAAATAAATTAGAGAATTTATTTGAGGGGTCAGTGAGGAAAAGAAAAAAAAAATTAAAAAATTAAAAATTGCTTTATAAAAGATTGAGTATTCATATCTCAGGAGGGCAGAAAGGTGGTGGGACCTGTAGAGCATCACTCACRTGAAATGGCAGAACTGGGAGCTGGGTTTGTGTGCCTTGAGTTGCACTCCCTGGAACGTTGCATGGGGTGTTCTGGTGTAAATGTCCCACTGGGACATTAACAGGGATTTACCAGGGGAAAATGTCCCTGTTACTGGTCAGCCCAGTGCCAGCTGGGAGAGCTGGAGCAGGGGGATTGAGGAGGGAGAAGAATCCAGGGCTTCCATGCAGGGTGGGTACTGGGAAGCTGGAGAGAAGAGCCACACAGTTCCTTTGGTAAATTGGCTTTTCTCCAGAAAAGAATTTAAAAATTAAAAATTGCTCCAAGATTTTGGAACAAAGAAAGAAACCAGGAGGGAGCATGGCCAGGCCAGCTGACCCAAGGTGGCCAGAGGGATGTTCCATATCATAGAGATCATCCCAGTTTGTAAACTGGGAAATGTGCTGGCAGGGGCTGATCTCTGCTCAGGGATGGACTGGGCACTGGTCAATGGGTGCAGAGCATTTGCATTGCTCATCTCTTGTGTTTCTTGGGGTTTGTGCCTCTCTCTTTTCCTCATTATCATCATCATCACCGCCAATTATTATTACTAGTATCAATAATGATAATATCAATAATAATAGCAACAGCAATAATAATATAACAGCAGCAACAACAACAATAGTATAATAATAAAAAAAAACTTTATTTTGTTTCAATTCTTCATCTGTTCTTATGTCAACCCTTTGATTTTCCATTTTTGGGATCCTCCTCCCTATTCCTTTGGGGYAGGACAGGGTGTGAGCAGCCCCATGGTACTTAGTTTTGCAGGCTGGAGTTAAACCAAGAAGTTTCCATAAACCCTGTCTTTATAACAAATTTTATTTTAAAGTCTTGACAAAAGGATGCTTCGTTTTTCCCCCTCCTTCTAACTAAATTGTATTGATTCAGAGGTGAAAATCAGAGATGCTTACAAGTTGTTAAATCATGAAAAAAATATCACATTTTAAAGCTTTGGAAAATAATGCAAACACTTTGGCTAATAAGACTTAYTTCTTTAAAGCAATCCTTTGGTCACTGAAGATGCCAAATTGATGGTCCTGCTAAATAACAAGCTCCAATCACAAATAAAAGCAGTGGAAGCAATGGATTGTGATGCTAATTTCCAGGCTTTGAGCTTTAAAATTGTTCAGGACTTACTGTTTAAGCACAAAAGAGTTTTTCAGACAATGCTGCTGCTATGAAATTTTTATTCTTTCYCCCTTCAGCTTGAAATGGCAAGTTAAAAATCCCTTCTCCTGACTAACTTGTCTTTGTAGATGAATCTCTGCTGAGGGTTCATACTGTGATTCTCATACATTATCTAAAGACATTTGTTCTTTTCCTCGTTTTTATGTATTTTTATGTATAACTRTTGACTTTAATGGAGCTGCTCCCAGTCTTCCCTGCATGTCTAGCATTTATTTTATTTTATTTTTGCTTTTGCTTAGGCTGTATTGTGAAATGAGAATAAAGCCACCAGTTTGTTCTTTGAAAATATCCAGTATTATTGCTGTTTATTAGAGCCATTATGAAAACTATGAGCTCAGTGGAGGTGATGTGAGGAGAATTACAATTTTACTGACACATAGAATAGAGGCATTTGGGGAATGGTGGCTCTCACCCTGCAGATCAGTTTGATTGTTCCTATAGATGTATATGGAAAATGATTCAATTATTCTCCTTTTCATATGTTGATAAATGTATGTTATTGTGGATAAGATTTGGAGTCCTATTCCAAATCTTTCCTTGTTAGAGCATATTTTTTTTATCCATAGAAAGCCCATGCTTTAGGAATTGTATGAAACCTCAGACTGTATATAAATCAGGAAAATGTTCCACTTATTTCTTACATCCAGCCACTGCACGTCCTCTGTATCAAAGGTGAAGAGAGGCAGTTTTGATTTTGTGAGTTGATCTGTATTGCAAACCATGGAAACCTCAGCTGTCCCAGCCTGTTCTTCATGAGACCAGCAGAGAAACACCACAAATGAGCTTTTTGGCAGCACCAAAGTGTGGCATYACCCAGACACAGCCCAGCTGCTGTTTTAATTGGATGAGAGCTTTAATGAGCAAAGTGAGGTTAATGTGCAGTCCCAGCTTTGCAGCCCATCAGACTGACAGTGTTTCATTTTTCTGTCAGAGTTATCAAAATGTGGTTTTTCTTCCCCGCCATCCTCTCTCATTAGAAGTTTTGCAGTAGTAGGGGGATGCAATTGATATGCAGTCAAATTGTTCCTGACAGAGAGATTTGAAAAGCTTTTAGATTGGATGTAAAGAAGGAAACCTTGTCTATGCACAGTCTGCTCAGCCCATCCATCTGTATTAAGCATCTTAGAGTTACRCTGAGCAGAAATGACACCTTAAAGAAGACTAAGTGCTGCTTAACTTTTTAATGTCATTCTTGTGAGGTCTGAAGTTGAGTTTTCTTTTCCTGGTTGCGTTATCACTCRGTCATTTTATGAAAAATAAAACAGGACTCGTGTTCTTAATAGTGGACTTTCTGTTGTTCCTTGTGCTCTGTGGAGACGGGAGATTGTGCTTCAGCTTAGGGAGTGAAAGCCCCACACTGGGAATCAACCAATGTATCCTTAAATATCTCTTTAAGAGAGGAGAAATAAAACCCAAAAGAAGCCTCTTGCATTTCTTACCATCAGACCCAAATATTGCAGACATATTTTAATTCCTCTTCCAAATCCATGAAGATTGGCATTAAAATTAGAGATTATTTTTGTCCCACCATTTCATGATGGGCTGTTTCAGAACCCCATCATGTTACTGTCTAAAGTTTTGTATTTTTGGGATATATTTATTCCTAGTCAATTCACAYTTGATTAATTTTCTGCCAACTGTGTCTTCCATCTTAAATCCTGGTCTATACCATTCCTTTTCACTGTATCTTCCAGCAGWGCAGTCTTACAATGTCCCCTCACARCCTTCCTTTTGCTACACCTGCACAAACCCAGCTATTTTAACTTCTTTTTGCAGCCTTCCTAACTTTTTTTTTTCTGCTTTGCTCATTCAAATTCCTCTTTTTGGAACACAAATGACAAGAAGTGTTCCAGATGAAAACTCACCACCTTACTCAATCCCATCAATATTTCCTTTCTCTGCTTGCCCGACACTTCTGGTATT
Source organism: Malurus melanocephalus (assembly GCF_030028575.1). Taxonomy (NCBI): domain Eukaryota; kingdom Metazoa; phylum Chordata; class Aves; order Passeriformes; family Maluridae; genus Malurus; species Malurus melanocephalus. Next base: position 422,891 of record NW_026623339.1, on the reverse strand, counting down.
GCACTTCTCTCATCCACAGGCCCATTACACTGGTAGATTATTCTTATTTGGAGTAATAGCTCTTTCCTCCAGTACCATTTGCACCTGATGATTTCTTGATTTACAACAAATTCTTACCAGTGGTCCCTACATTGAGCAGCTCTTTGTTTCTAACCTGTGTTGTATATTTAAACCTCGTGGTTATCCAGCTCTTCACAATGAGAGGTGTTCAGATTTATATTTTAGATTCTGTTCAATTTTTTTTTCCTGCATAGTCATATTTCACAACTGCCAGTGTGGATGTGTGATTATACTATGTTCTTAGTCTCATCTGATTTTTCAGTTTCTCCCTTGCCCAAGCTCTGCCTGGCCATTTCTTCCTTGGAAATGCTGCAGCATCCTGCAGACAGGACCCAACAATCACCTTTTTCCTAACCTTGATATTGCTATTTTATGTTCAGACTTCCTATTTTTGACTGACTCCTAACCCCATTGCTTGTATTTTGTTTATTTGTTTTTCTGTTTCTTAAATATTCTGTTTCAAAAACCATTTTAAGCCATATGGACTCAGGATATATGAACATGTGGCTAACCTTCCTTACACTTCTTTCTAATGAAATATCTGCAAAATTACTTAAAGTCTTTATTTGTATTTAATGTTAGCTTCAAAAGCCTCATCTAAATTGACATTTCTGCCTCTGAGTTACACTTAAAAGAAGTACAGAAAAGGTCTATGATCACTTAATGTGCAGTGGAAATTAAAGCTAAGAATAGTGCAAGGAAGTTTTGCTTYGGAGAAAGATTTATTTGAGGGGAAAAGTACTTAGCTATTCACAAGGAGCTAGGTCATGGAAGTATAAAGTTATTTTCAACACCATATAAAATTCAAGGTTAAAAGCTCATTCAACTCTTTTATATTAAAGGTAATATTTATAATATTGGTTACATTGGATTGTGCTGCTCGAGACATTTTAATATTAACAATGTAAATGCTACAACAATGGTACCTCTGAGAAATATGTAATATATGTCTGTGCTGCTAATACAATTCTTCCTGCCATTATCTGCTTTATCTCGTTTCCATTAAAGTGATGGATATTAAGCAATATGAAACAGAAGTGGCCGTTTTCTCTATTTTCTGCTTTACTAGCTGGCAGTAGGTAACTGATGAAAATCTCATATTTCTAAACTGGACTGTAATAGGTGAATAGCAGAAATAACATTAACAGTGAGTTTGGTCATTAGTACATAGAGATATTCAAGAGATTTTCTAAGGATCTTCAGTAATTTGTTGGAGAAACATGACAATTCTTGTAGCCATGCATAATTTAAAAACTTCTTTGCTATTTGTAGTCATGTAACAAATAGGAAATTTTGRTTTATGTAACCTAGAAATAAAAGCTGATTTACTGTCACAGAACTTAAAAATCCAGATGAAACAGTTCAAGGCTTCCTTCACTTCAGATTTGCCTTTTCATCTTCWTTTTAAAGAACCATAGAATTACCTACAACACACTTAAAAAAATGACTCTGTCCCTTCTACTCRTTTAATTGCAGAATACAATAGAATTCCTCCCCAAAAGCTGTTCCTCCAGCCTGCTGAGGTCCTCTCGAGGCTGAYATTACTCATGCTGTGCTTAATGTGTAACTATCCCTCCTTTTGCAAAATTATTTTTAAGAATAAACAAAGAATCCTCTCTCACAGGATGTTCCCTGYATCTCTTCAAGGTGCTTGCAGTTCCCCTTTGTCCATTCTCCAAGAAGTTTTTAGTTACTGTAAAATAAGATGCCCTGAACAGACTCAATTATTTATCTGCGAATCCCTTCCCTTCTCTGTCACCTTTCCCTTGGCAGAGTTTGTCTTTATCACTGACTCTCCTCTTTCTGCAAAATATTGGAATTGTCTCTCCCAGTCATGGAAAAGGCAGATAATTCCCAAAAGTGCTGCCTCTGACCATGTGATGCAGGGGTGTACAGATGTGAGATTCTCCTAAAAGCAAGGAAACAATGATTCTTTTAGAATTCACAACTACTGTTTTCCAATAGCCACTAAAAAAGAAAAAAAAAAAAAAAAAAGCTTCAATTTGTGTAATTACCACATTGCAGAGGAAACTTTTTGGGGGAAAAAGTGAAATGAATATGATTCATTAGTATGCAAAGCTGTAACTCAATACAGTAAAAAGAATTTATGGGCTCGTGATTACATTTGGTGCAGTTAATTGACTCTCACTTCTTTATTACTTATAAACTGTGAGTAAGATTTGAGAAAGGCTCACACACACAGATATTGATTTTATTAATCAGTAACTTTATTTTGTATTGCAATTATCCCTAAAAAAATGTATCTGGGTCCTCAGCTCTGTGTTGCTATCATCAGCAGARAAATAACTTTGAGTGTCCAGGAGTCCTGAGAGCACCCCAAATCTGAGACCCACAATTCTGATCACTTCTGCTTACCTGCAAAATACTTAAAACTCTTTTATTCTGAGTCATTTGGCTGCAGTGTTTCTTTGTTGGCAGATGATGTACAGGGCTGAGAGGAGCTGTAAGCCCACAATGTCCAACATTGCTGAGCATAAAGCCTCAGGAAATAAGTAATTGAAAATTGTAATTGACTTCACATAATTATATCCCTAATTTTTGGAACATTTGTATGTTAATCCCCAGGCAAAAATTGAAATCCACTCTTCTGTGTTGTTTGCTTGTTGCAAAGGCAGAATATTAAAAAAAAAAAAATACAACTTTGTGTTATTCCCTTGCCTGACTGCATACTACAGAGTTGAAATTGTACAAATATAATGTGCTGGGACAAATCAACACTGAGCACAGCAGCCTCTCTGCTATTGAAATGCTGGAGAGCTGCCAAACAAACAAAAATAAATCATTTCATATGACATTATTTTGACTACTTTGACAAAAGGGAAAAGCAACAAGACATTAATTACAGGGCTCTGTCAAACTCTGCCACTGTTAGCAAAGTGTTCTAACTCTCCTTTGCAAGAATTTGGCACTGAAATGGTGCCAAAATCTRTATGTAACTTTTGGATGCAGGGCAGTGCCATCAATCTGGAAACTGCTTTAGGATCAGCAGTGACACACAAAAAAAATCAAAATATTTTTCTTATTAATGAATCCCACTGTATTACAGACACTTCACTTCCCAAGATTTGGTAAAGACAGTGAGGGCAAATTCACTGAAGGCTAAACTGAGGGCTAAGGGCAGAAAAGAATTTGCCTGGATGTGTTCTTCCTCAGCTTCTCCCTCTCCTCTTCCCCATTCAGCTCTTCTGGAAGTGAATTTGAAACAGAAGCTTTGCAGTGTTTGCTTTGTGTCTCCTTTGGTTTCTGTGTTGAATGCTTGGAATTGAAAGCTGCTGTTTGTTTGTTTTTTTGGTTTGATTCAGGGATTGTTTTGGTCTTCTTTCTTTTCTTTCTTTTCTTTCTTTTCTTTCTTTTCTTTCTTTTCTTTCTTTTCATTTCCCTCTTCTTTTTACTACCTTAACCTCTTCTGAGATGCGGAATTTAGTTGTTGGTCGGATGTGAACTCCTTACACTGTGTTTTGGCAAAATCTGGACTAAAATTGGGACAGTTCATTTCTCAGAAAAACTAATTCTGTCTCTCCCCAATTAGTGAAGAGGTTATTCTGGGAAAGCTGTCACAATTCCATGAAGTGCTTTAAGTACTCCCTCACTCCATCGGCTTTTGGCCAAGTTGTGCTCAGGAGTTCCAACGGTGAGGTAGGAGTTYGGGTGTGTTTCTAATTTAGGGAGAGGAGAGCTCTTCACCTGTGAAATACTCCCCCACAAGGGTCTGAAAGGGCTGTTAGGAACTCAAATTATATTYGTGCAACCCAGTTCCTGGGAGGACAGATCTCAGAGCACATTTATGCGCTTCCTTTTCCTCTTGCTCAAGTGCCCTCCTGTGCCAAGTAGACAAAGATGAGCCCAGCWCTGCATTGGGAACTTCAGACAATAAACTCATTTTGTCTGATTTTGTGCTTTTTTGTCCTTTCTGCTTGGCTGCTTCAATCTGGTGCGACTTGAGGCAAGCAAGGATGGGAAGGATGTGCCTCTCAGCTGAGCTGAAATCTTCCTTCTGTTGTATGATTCCACTCTCCCTAATCTTCCCAGCATCAGTTGCCTTCAGCATGTCCTAAACTTTGATCTCTTAGGGTCATGACAGGGTCTGAGGGAAGAGGAAACCCTTCCTCCATGCCAGTTTGGTGTTGTTTCAGCTCTTTAACCAAAGACTGAGAGCAGCTGTTCCAGTGGGTTTATAGGGAACCTCAGCAGGGGAATGGGGATGGGAATTATTTGGGCTCAGCAGTGACTTTTGACTCTGTGCACGTTGAGCCAAGAGAAGCTGTCATTTCTAACAGGTCCACCCCTGAACCATGGGATGTGTAATCACACAGAAACCTCTTTTTGCTCTTTTTTTCCTTGATGGATGGCCTTCCTTCCCAGGAGAGCTCACAGACACTTTGGAAACTTGAAAGGGAGCACAGCCTTGCACTCGGGACACCCAGGTTTTAGGGGTGCTTGAAAATATCTTGCTCATTGACTGGAGTGGTGTGTGAACAAATGTGAACATTAAAGGAGCATCAGCTGAAGAAAAGCTGGTGGATTTGAGCTTTTTGTGTGTTTACTTGGAAGTTTTAGCACTAAAAGAACTGCAACTCTTCTTTCCTGAGTGGGCTCAAAGTTCAAAATAGGCATTCTGAACAGGCACTCCAACATCCAAATCACTTTTTTTTTTTTTCACCAGAAGGGTGAGAGGGACAAACCTCATTCAAATGTCAAGAAAAATAAAAAGGAGTTTAGAGAAAATGAGTGGAAGAAAATCCATGAGTGTGTTAAAAACTGCAAAATGAAAGGACACCCTCCTCATGTGAAACTTGGGGAGTTTCTGCTGCTGATTTCTGCAGGTTAGACACACTGTGGTATAGAGAGCGATGCAGAACTATGGCTTTGCCAGATAATTGTGAAAGCTCATCTGAAATCCTGATAATAATTGTAGCACTTGGGTAATTTGGAACAACATATCTAAGAAAATTGAACAAGTGATAGAAAAAGGGTTGTAGGACTTGAGCARAGAATTGTGAGAGGTAATTAAAATGGTAGAAATACACCATGCTTTTAAGTAAGAATAAATTGCTGAGTAGAATTAAAGGAATTTGTTACACATATTTGAAGGCTATAGATACAGGCACAGTAATTGACTTTTTCTTGTACAGCAAAAGTAGAGGCAAAGTGTTTGAGCTTTGTATAAAGTCTTCATGATTTTTTTTTCTTGTAAGACTTCAGTCTCTTCCATTCAAAGATCCTGATCTTTACTTACAATCAGGATCCAAATTAAAACCTCCAGAGAAAGGCCTGCACTTCTATAATGGCAGATTAGTTACATGATAGATTTTAAGACTGACTGT
>NW_026623339.1:414474-417243 GCF_030028575.1 Malurus melanocephalus | reverse complement strand
TGGGACTGATGTGTCTTTGCTCTCTCTGCATGAGATTTCCAGAACCTTCTCCAGAGTCAGCTCCCTGCAGGGCACTGAGCCCTCCAGCCAGCTCACGTCCATCAGTCATGGAAAAAAATCTTTAAAAAGGAAGGGAATCCCATGCAAAATGCTGAATAAGTGCTGCCGTGTTGTTTATTCAGTTTAGCAGAACTCTACAGTTCCATAATGGCTGAGGAAAAACAGATCTCATGGTTGGGTCATCAGAAATGGAGGAAGAGGGTTAAAAAAAGGAACTTTTTAAAGTAATACAATCTCCTTAAGTCTAAAGAGGGGAGTTTTTTCTTCCTGCTTCAGTGGCTTAGAGCCACTGTTGGATATGTGGGGCCAAACTTTGTAAAGAATTCACTCAAACAAGGCATGAACTCAACCTTTTCTTTGTGTGCAGCAGCTCACCCTACAGCCAGTGCAGTAYATGGAGATCCAGCTGGCTGCCCCAGTGTGCCTTGGAAGGATTTTTGCTGAGTCCTGGGCAAATGTGTAAAGACAACCAATTAACCTTCTGAGGTTAATTAAACTCTTCTCAGAGCAGCCTGATGGGGTGGGCTTTGCTCTGTTATTTCTCTTTAGTTACAGTCCCACCCCAGGATCTGCTTATTAATCAGAGAAGGGGATTCTGTCTGATCTCATTCTAGGAATGTGCTTCCCAGCTTTTAGAAATTCCATCTCACTGAGGATGGCAAAGGAGAARGGATCCAGAGGGGGCAAATTTAGGAACCTGCTAAGGATGCTGATGAATCTACTGTGGTTCTGCTGTTATCAGTGCCTCTGAGTTTCATTATATAAATAATAATAATATAAATAATAATATAAATAATTATATAAATAATAATAATATAAAAAGCATTTACTAAGGCATAATTTGAGACAGGAAACAAAATCTGACGTATAAGAGTAAGGAAACTTTGACATAGTTTAATAGAAATGATTTGAATTGTAATCTCCCGGAGACACCTTAATTAAAATAACACAACAAATGGTGCCTCAGTGCAGAGTTTGACATGCACTGTGGCTTTAAGTTGTTTTTAATAAACATAGTAGACAGTAATATCAATTTAGGAGAAAAAAAAAGATAAGCAGGAATAAAATTCAAATTTAAATGCAAAGGTTAGAGTAGAACAGATGACTCATGCTTTATCTATATTGAAGTAATTATACAGTGAGAATTCAGAACAGTGGCTTTGGACTTACAAAGAGCAAATCACCATAGTGAGATYTATCTTCTAGCTAATTTTATGGGCAATACAAAAGTTTCTAAAACCTCCTACTTGAAGGATGGGTACAAAAGGTCATTGCTTCTTGATTTCCACCTTTTTTTTTTCCCCACTGAAGAACTTATCAATCATTCGTGTTTACCAAATCATTTCACTTTTTTTTCCTGAGATTTCTTATGGAGGCTGTTGATTGCTTTTTCTGTGCATCTTTAAACTTTTCAAATGATATTCATGTCTGCTAGAAATGGCTGCCAGTACATTTGCAGTGTAAGAGTCTGCAGGCACAGTGATAAACAAATGCATTCTCTGAGGAGATTTGGTAGATTACTGAGCTTTTTATTGTGCCTTAACTCACCTCTGAGYATCCTGAGAGCTTGCTGGGACTGGTGGCACTGCTTTCAGAAATGTTTGATCATAAAACAGAACAAAGACATTTTAGTTATGAGGATTATAGAGATCTTGATTGAAGCATTTTTAAAGTCTGACGTCARTGGATGTCAGCCTGCAGTGAGTTAGAAAGTCAGATTAGTGTGAGGCTATGAGGTGGTTTGCAGATGGCTGAAATGCTGCACCAAAACACTGGGAGACATGRTTTGTAATATTTATTTCCCCCTCAATCAGAATTTATCATTTAAATGCATTTGTATTTTTTCCCTTCATAATCAAAGTTGAAAATTTGTTGGTGTCCAATCTGTCTTCTCTCTGCATTCAGGAAAACCATATTATTAAATGCCATAATTAAGTGCTTTGCAGATCAGATTCTCCCTCCTTTGACCAAAGGACAAAAAGATTCCTTAACTCTGTGGAATGAAATAAGTTTCCACTGCTCCAAGGAAAAGTTCAGGAGTGCAGCTGGGAAGATGAGTTGTGGAGAGATAGAGAGATCATCCTCCTTTGTGATTTCTTTCCCCCTCTCCTCTACATCCAGTTGGAGTGGGAAGAAACTCAGCGAGAGCAGATCAGGACATAAAAGGAACTGGGATGAGCTTTGGTCTTCAACATCTGAATACCTTTGTGCTGTAGGAAAGTTTATATGGAACCACTTAAAGTAGTTACAAGGCACATAAARTCTCTAACCTAATACCTTATTGTCATATTTACTGGTTTGGAAATATTGATTGCTGTGAACAGCACTGAGCATTTATCTACTGCTGTCCATCTTCAGACTCCTCAGAAATATTTGTCAGTCTTTTAATCCACTAAGCAGAGTATTCCCTCCCTCTAGCCACTCATGGAATTGTTTTAGTTTTCCTGGGAAATTGCCTTTCATGTTAAATTTTCAATTCACTCCTGGTTTATATAAAGCTTAGCAGAGCTTGCTTTTCTCCGTGGTGTGCTGTGGTGTTGTTCATAAACTGTTCCCATTTTCATTTTACCTGAGAGCCCAATTCACCAGAAAGGAGTGGGGAATCCATCCCCAGCTCTGATTCCTACAAGGGGGAAAAAGCACCAGGAAAAGGGGAAYCTGGGCTAAAGGAGGGCTGGAACGATGTCATTGAAGGGTGAATCTGTAAAC
>NW_026623339.1:409347-413235 GCF_030028575.1 Malurus melanocephalus | reverse complement strand
CAAAACAAAACCAAAAATAACAACCTTCTTTAATTAACATAAGGAAATGCGCACAGCCAAAATATGAAACATTACAGGTGTTGAGATTCTTCTGAAGGATTTCTGGTTTAGATTTCGGACTTTTAAGAATAAAATTACAGTAATAAATATCTTTATTAAAAGTTTAATTTATTTTATTTTAAAAGCAAATAGGTGAAAACAGAAGAAGTTTTTTTTTTTCCTGTACAATACAATTTTGTCAGCTAATCAGTTAAGAAAAACTCCAGGCAATAAGTAATTTGGCAAATCCTAAAGAATAACAGCCCTCAGAGAGCAGGTTTTTTTGAGATTCTAATGTGAAGGGATGCTGGGRCCCCTGTGCAGTCAGATGCCTGTAATTACTTAAAGGTGTTTTGTASTGTATGAAATAACCTTTTGAGTTCTAAGGGAAAAAGATAAGTACAGGGAAATAKAATCAAATAAAACCTGAATTCTGCTGTAGTGTCAGGAGGTTTTGGAAGGCAGTGGTTAACAGCATGTTTAACCAGGATGATGGGGTGCATCTCACAGGAGTGGGAATCAATATGAAAATATTTAAACATTTTAAAACTTCTGTTACATTTTCCCTATGACTTTGCCGAAACTGTTGACAAATCTATTAAAAAAAAAGAGATTGTGAAATGATACAAGGTGTCATATTCAGAGTTGTTTTCTCTAAAGAGCCACTCATACAATTTTTGATTTGTGACAGATGGGCTCCCAGGTATGTCTGGCTGGGTGGAAGTTGAGGCAGCTGCTGTGACATCACGAGCCCCAAAACGTTGGTGGGAGGATTGTGGAGAACATGCTTGGCACACATGAGCTATCACCTGTAATGTKCCTTGAATTGTCTTTTGGGAGATCTGACAGCAAAGTGGTAACTTGGGAAAGATTCACATTGATTTGATAAAGATACTCCACCAAACATGAAAATTTGTGATGGGCAGATGGATATTTTAAAACTAATCCACCTCTCAGTGTGTACTGGGCTTCTATCCTGAGCAAGGAAACCAGGAAGGACATAGAAATACAAACTAGTCCTGGACTTGACAGGTGATGGAGGAACAAACCTCTTCCTTTGCTCTGTTTTAAAGGTCAGTTTTGAAAGGTGACTGTTTCAGGGTGGAGGAGTTCCCTGGTTGTGCCCTCCCTCCCCAGAAGAGCTCGCAGAWAAATCTTGTTTGGAAACTTGAAAGGGAATTAATTTGAGGATACTTTGTTGAATCTTTAACTAGTGTTACTCTCAAAAGAGTCCCTCAGCCCCTCTCAGGTGAGACCCCACCTGCAGAGCTGCTCCAGCCCTGGGGTCCCCAAGAGCAGAAGGATTTGGAGCTGCTGGAGCAAATCCAGAGGAGCCACGGAGCTGCTGCAGGGCTGGAGCCCCTCTGGAGCCAGGCTGGGAGAGCTGGGGGTGCTCCCCTGGAGAAGAGAAGGGAGAATTCTGAGGCCTGAAGGGGCTCCAGGAGAGCTGGAGAGGGATTTTTGACAAGGATCTGGAGGGACAGGACACAGGGAATGGCTTCCCACTGCCAGAGCGTGGATTAGATTGGATATTAGGAAGAAATCTTTCCCTTAGAGGGTGGGGGCCTGGCACAGGGTGCCCAGAAAAGCTGTGGCTGCCCCTGGATCCCTGGAGGTTTCCAAGGACAGGCTGGACAGGGCTTGGAGCATTCTGGGATGGTGGAAGGTGTCCCTGTCCATGACAGGATGAGTTTTTAGATCCCTTCCAACCCACACTCTGCTCTATGTCTGACTCTTAAGAAGCAAACCTGGCAGGTGACAGAATCACAGAATATCCTGAGCTGGRAGGGACCTCCAAGGTTCTTCAAAATCTGTGAAATTTCCATGACAGAAAGGAATTCAAATAGACCAGTGCATGCAGAGAAATCTATTAATTATGCAAAATACATGAAAACCCTTGGGGCATTGCAGTGCAGGGTGTTTTTCTCGTGTCAGTGAAAGGACAATTTCAATCAGGCACCCTCTATGTGGGGTGTGACCCARTGCTGTCCAGCAGGAGGTGAGCAGAGGAAAAATCACCTTCAAATGTGACTCTGTTGTGCCCCTTCTCTCAAGTTTATTGCATCTTTAGTAGATTGAACAGAGAAAAATGTGTGAAGATGTCTTTGCATCAGGACAAATGTCAGCTGCAGCKGCCAGGGCTGCAGGATGGACTCACTTTTTGCCAAATTTCCAGGGACAGTGATATCTGGCAGAGGGACAGAGTGAGCAGTTGGAGAGCAGGAGCATCTTAAATCTCTGCAGCTGTTTGCTTCTGTGCAGCTGAGCCAGAACTTCAGTCAATTCCYCATTAGCTGGAACTGTAACAAGATAAATTGAAATAAAGCAAGGTTGCATTCAACTAAATCAAATTGYGAATGGTTAAATTGAAACAGTGTTCTCACATAGATGAATCTTATGGTGCATTAGAAAAATAATTTAAAATAGAGTTAACGGCAGGAGGACTTCATTTAGGAGTCCAGATTAAGAAAAACAACAAGAATAATCTCTTTTTGAATGAGATTGTATTATGCTGTGTAAAATACACAGGAAAGTGTGTGGTTTGAAAAAACAGTTTCATCATAATTTAAACAACTTCAAGGGAAAACTCATCCAGGAGTTTAGTCCTTTACTCCMACTCACCAGTATCCAAACTGCCAACATAATGTAAATGCTTGATAACCAGGTAGAATAAGGTATTTACTTCAGTAAAGTCAGGCTGGGTTCTGTCTTTGGGGTTGGCATGAAGGGTTTGTGTGCCAAAGGGAACTGGAAGAGGAGCAGTTCTGTCTGATGCACAGTTTGCCATTGAAATTCTGGATGCAGGGAGAAAGGTACAGAAAACCAGCCCAGAGACAGTGAGAGCTGCAGCTCCAGCAGATTCACAGCCTGGCTTATGCCTGAAGGCAGCTGGAATTATCTCCTGATTTCCTTTTTTTCCAGTAAGGTGTTTTAAAAGAGAAAAAATCCAAGTGACGTTAGGGAAGGTGAAGGAGCTTCTGGGAAATGTCAGGGCCTCATTCAATGGCTGTGATCTGCTCCATTCAGATTCTTTTTTTTCAGGTTTGTAAACTGTTTAATTCATGGTATAAGCATACTCCTTTTTCCAGCCAGTTTATTCTGCTTTTGGCAATTGTAACTCCTTACTCAAAATCAGGTGGGCTTGTTGGCTTTGATTTTTTTCCTTTTTTTTTTTTTTTTTCAAATGATAATTCTTTACAGATCTGTTATATTTGAGAATTTTGCAACCAGTGTTGTCATGAAGACATACTTTTTAGTGTAAATGATATTCATAAAATCAAATTTGAAATATCAATTCTTCTTAAAAGGTCCAGCTGTTAAAATTCCTGAATTTTCTTGCTCTCGTGATTATCAGCTTTTTCTTCCATTTCACTGCCACTGTAGTGAGGTATCTTCCAGTAATGCATATTTAGTGATATGTCAAACAGCTGCTATGAACTATTTATCCTTCCTTTAATCTTTTTGAGAGTAAAAAGACATTTGTCTGCAAGACAGGCATTACATTATTAATGCTTCATTTCCTTGACACTCTTCTCTGGATCTGCTTCCTCATTTTCCCCTATCCTATAGATTTATTTTAAATATATGCCTATGTTTATCCATATCTTTATATATTCTTTAGTCATCTCTGTGYTTTATTGAACATAGGCATTTGTTTTATTTTCTATGATTATTTCTTTCCCCTGCAGTTTGAAGCTGAGCAATAAAAACCCATCTCCTGCATTGAGGAGCTTCACCTTTGTCCCAGGAGTGAAGGACAGAGGTTTTGCTCTCTCTGCAGATCCATGGCTGGGAAATCAGTGCAATTCCCAAGCTGGAGTTTCCAGGAAGGTGATGGCTTCTTGCCCA
>NW_026623339.1:403160-409305 GCF_030028575.1 Malurus melanocephalus | reverse complement strand
AAAAAAAAACAAAAACCTTCTGAGTTCCTGAGCTAAAATCCATCTGTGAGTTTTAGGCTGTGTAAATCATTGGAAAATTATTTAATTTAAAGTCTTAACTAGGAAGATTTTTTTGTTGTTGCTGCTTTTAGCTGCTTGCCTTGATTCAGCTACAGTTGTAGGCAGTAATTGAAAGTCAGCCCTTGCTGGCTGGTGGGGAGGAGCTGGGAACAGTTTGAGGTGTTTCACTTGGTTAGCACAGGGCTGAATTACTCATTACTTTGTTTTATTTTGACCTAGAAAAGCATCATTCTGGTGMAGGATCATTGCTTGCACCTGGAGAAAGGCCAGTCCATGGGCACTGTGGGCTATTTGCMGTTTTTAGATGTGTCTCAGAGGGAAGTTGTAAACATTATTAATCGGAAAATAAAGCAGGTGTGTTAAGGATCATAATCAGATGATTGAAATGAGCTGAGGGAGGTGATTTTCTAGACCAGATGTAGGTTTCAGTACAAAATATTGTATTATTGTTTTATTGCTGACTTTCACTGTCACAGATACTTATTTACAGGGGTGTGTGTGTGATCTTTTACTGGGTAAGAGGAGATTTCTCTCATGGAGCTAAAATACCCTTAAAAAGTTTAATGTGATTTACATTTTGGTGGGGAGGTATTCTTCTGTGTGGTTATTTGTTTGGTTTTGATTTTTTTTGCTGTTTGTTTTGGTTTTTTTTTTTATGGTTGTTGTTCTTTTTCTTGTTTCTTAGCTGAGTACAAAGTGGTTCACTTTTGGGAAGATTTGAGATGTTTAATCCCTCCTTCAGGTGAATTACTTTTAGAATTTTAAAACACTCTCTACAGTCATTCACGAGGTCAATTTTTTACCCACTTGGAATCAAGGGGAGATGAGGGAAAAGAGAGACTAATTAAAATGAAGTCTCCAGGCTCCATCACCTCTCTGTGGCAGGCAGCTGCAGAACTTGAAAAATGTTTTTTGGCTGCTTGGCCAAATTCTGGTTCTTTGCTTGGCTGCWTGATAAAACCATCCATGACCTTCATCACTGTAGAAGACTGCAAATCTTTTGTGGTGGAGAAAAACCCAGAAGCAATAGGAGAATGTAACAATTTCTGAAGTGGAAACTTTGAAATCCTCTTTTATACTTACAGGAAAGAATTGTGAAAATATATTCTATAGGGAGAACAGAAAAAAGCCATGGAAATTTATGAGACAGAATGATCTATAAAGCATAATTTTAAATTGTTTTATCATAATAAATTTAACAGTTTTGGCTATAAGTATTTTGATTTATGCAGATAAATAGCTTTTTTACCTGTTGAAAAATATCCAGCAGTATATCACAAATATGAAAATAGGCAGTATTGCAACCACGTACAAATAATTGGTCAAAGGCTGATAAAAATGTGGATTTCCAAGCAATTAAAATACATGAAAAAAGCCGTAAAGGTGCAAAATTCGGACTTTTTAGTAGCACTGACTAGGTTTGATATTTCTGCAATTCAGCTTTTCTGTCRTTCCAATCTAATGGACAGATAATGGTGGCCAGGGCAAGTGATGTCAAAACCCCTTTCTGCCTTGAAAATGAGATTGTGCCAATCACTGATTGCTGTTGGTCCACAGGGGGATTGTGATGTTGGGACCATTTTCCCTTGGCAGCTATCACTGTTATGTGGATTGGGTGATATTGCTAAATACAATTACAGCAGCTACATTTGCCTTTCTGTCTGAAAACTAAAATCCTTCCCGTCTCTAACAGGTGCATATCTGTACCCATCACTTTCTGATGATGTTGGTGATGAAGATGAAGAACAAAAGCTCACAAATTTCCTTTGAGTATTGCTGGCAGCAGCACTAATGTTTGCCTATGCATTAAGAGCTGCCAGGCCCAAGGAAAGATGTGACATCAGTGCTGTTCTTATATCCAGAAATCTGTAGCTCTGTCCTGGGCTGTGTCCACAGGGGAGCAGCCAGGAGGCTCAGGGGGGTTATTGCAGTGAACTCAGCCCTGTTAGACCCGGCCTGAAATAGGAGGGAAACATTATTTGTGCTTATGCAGAAAATCAGAATCGTTTGAGTTGGAAGGGACCTTAAAGCTCATTTTGTTCCACCCCCCTGCTGTAGAGAGGGACAACTTCCACTATCCCAGGGTGCTCCAAGCCCTGTCCAGCCTGGCCTTGGACACTTCCAGGGATCCAGGGGCAGCCACAGCTTCTCTGGGCAACTTCTGCTAATTTCTCACTATCCTGCCACAGAAGGATTTCATCCCAATATCCCATCTAACCCTGCCCTCTGGCAGTTTGAAATCATTCCCCTTGTCCTGTTACTCCTCACTCTTTGTCCCCAGTCCCTCTCCAGCTCTCCTGGAGCCCCTTCAGCCCCCAAAAGGGGCTCTGAGCTCTCCCTGTGTCCTTCCCTTCTCCAGGTGAGCACCCCCAGCTCTCCCAGCCTGGCTCCAGAGGGGCTCCAGCCCTGCAGCAGCTCCGTGGCTCCTCTGGATTTGYTCCAGCAGCTCCAGATCCTTCTTTTCTCCAGGGCTGGAGCAGCTCTGCAGGTGGGGTCTCACCTGAGAGGGGCAGAGGGGCACAATCCCCCTCCTCTGCTGCCCAGGCTGTGGCTGAGTGACCCCACAGTCCTGAAATGAGGCTCTCTCCTGCTGTTCTGTTGGGATTGGTAAAATTAAAAACAGGAGAAACAAGTTTCCAGTGCTTTTCTGGGTGCTCTACTAGTCAAGGAAAGGGATGAGTAACTCAGGACCATCACCAAATACTCAGTCGTGCTGCTCTTAACCTTGACTTGTCACCTCCCTGGTCCCTGTATCAATGTCTTGGCTGCACCTGGTAAATTAAACCATCAGTGGGCTCCTTCCAGCATAAAATAACTTCAACTTAGCCATTTTAATTCCAAATAATCAGTATTGTTTCCTGTARCCTGTTATTATCAGCTGAATGCATCCTTTCAGATATATGATAGAAAATACGATCARAATATAAATGCTGAATTAATTTGAAATCCATTAGGTTTAATATAGCAATGTCTCTATAACAGCACAAAATATTGTAGGGAAGAAAACAACACACGCTTTTGCTGCAGAACAAATATTGGCTTTAGCTACTTTTGCAATATTAAAATGTCTTTCTTATTTTGAGTAGCTGAACTGTATGGAGAAAACTATTTATATCAGCTTTTCAGCCCGAGAGGGGAGATAACTCTAAGCTTGGGCAATTATGTGTATTTGTAAACGAGTGGAAAAGTGTGATTTATTTATAAAGGAGCCTATATGCATATATTGGTGTGTAGGTTTTACATCCAGATAGTTCTCTCAACACTCATTTTGTTTTTCTAAAGTTTTTAAAATGTAATTAAAAAAACAAGGCAATGGTAATTTTTAAGACAGTGTAAGGTGGACTCACAAATAATTATATCAAGCTGACTTCTGTGCCCTGATACTAAAGTGAGTGTCACACTGATTTTACAGAAATCCCATGAGCAGTGGCTCAGTGATCACTAAATCCACCAGACAACTATAAATAAATATTATAAATAAAATATTGGCAATAAACTCTTATAATGCACCGGTCAAGACTCTACTTTGACTAATCTCTAGGATGGTTTTATACCGCTCCAGTTAAAAAAAAAAAATATTTTTTAGCACCAAAATTCACCTGTCCCTATCATCACATTAATGATTGTGGACATGTAAAAATAGGATTCACAGTTGTGGTTTTTTAAAATGTTTAGCTTCAGATTGCAAACACTACAGTTCTATAGTTCACAAACYCAAAGCTGTGAGATCTACACACCAAATCCTATTTTTCTGTCTTGGTAGGGTTCTTGCAGCTGTGGAAAAGTTTTGCACATTATGTAAGATAATAATCTTTCTGTAGTCAGTCAATGGAGAGCTACACAGAGAAAAAAAAAAGTCATAAATGATTTGAGACACCTATTTGTGATGGGATGAATTATCCTTTGGATCTGTCAAGTGTAATGATCTTTTATGCTTTCTTTTCTCTAAAATAATATCACTTAGCATAATACAAAGTTGGATTTTGAAACTCCCTGTAACTACTCAATTTAAAAAAAAGAAAGAAGGCCATAAAAAGTATATGGATGAAGATAATTGCATTCATCACAAATAAAGAATTTAATATTACTTATCTGTCTCTATGCCTTTTATCTAGAGATGTCAAAATACAWGACAAAGGATAAAAAAGTATCACTTTTGAATTGTGCAGATAGGGAAARTAAGTACTGTCTGTAATTTTCCTCAAAGTCACAAAAGTCTACAGTAATATATCCTTAGTTATTTTACCATGTCTAATGCCTTGTCCATTAAAACATTCTGCTTCYAATAACTTTGCAACCCAAATGGGATTTCCATTACACTCACAACTTTAGGTTGGATGAGATATAAAATCTGAAGCACCATTTGAGAAAAAAMCCTCAACTCTGAATGACTTTTTCATTCACAGGGTCACATTCAAACTGACGCTTTGCAGAATTACCGTTTTGTGCTTTTCTTTTAGGGAAAGCAAGAAAGAATCAGCTTTTAGCACCCCTTCTTCTTGCCAAGAATACTTTCTCTTCTCTTTAAACAAATAACTCTTGTGCTCAATTTSTGCACTTAACTTCTCCTTTCTTCTGAAACTCTGCAGCTGAAGGGCAGCCACTGCAAGGAGCAGAACTTCTTGGGAAATGTTTTACAAAGGCACTTCGGTATTAGAAATGAGAAGGTGTTTTAAAAACAGAAAGAAAACAAAAKATAAATTTGTAGTCAGCTTAATGGGTGCCATTTGTTGTGTTYATCATGGTGTTTATTCATGGTTTGGTTCTCAGAGCCATGGAATCATTGAGGTTGGAAAAGACCTTTAAGATCACCTATTCCTATTGTTTCCCCTTTTTCTCCAGGTTGAGCCCCTTTCCAGCTCCCTCAGCTCCTCCTGCTGCTCCATTCCCTTCCCCAGCTCCGTTCCCTTCTCTGATCACACAAAAAATCATAGAAACTATGCTTTCCCCCCATTTTGTACCTTTTTACCCCCAAGAATCTTCCAGGTATTACAACATAACCCTCTTTACTTAATTATTCAAAACTGTAATTATTAGAATTATTGTAATTATTAGAAACCCTTCTCACAAAATCTAAATCACCAATCTTCTCACAGCAGCCCTGTGTCTTCATGTTTCACCTAACCCAGCTTTGTTGTAAAGTTATACTGTCCTTGATCCCAAAGAAAAATTCTTTTCCGTAAGATTCTTCCATATTCCTGAATCACAACAGTTGCCCAGCACTTTGTGAATTGCTAGGAAGTGTCAAACATCAGTGGAATTCAAACTTTTCAAACATTCCAGAATTTTAAAATCTCCAGTTGCTAGGAAAAAATAACAGTTTTTAGAGGCTAATGGGGCTCATAGATTTCACAACTGACCTGTCTTAGTTRTGGTGAGAACTGACTCGGAGCTGCATCTGAAAAGCATCATTTGAAACGTGTAATTTTGTTTCATTTTGCATAATCAGCTGCAGTGAGGGGTGGCAGTCTGKGAAAATTTGCAGCCAAGATCAAACTGCTTGAGGGACTGTATGAAAAGTTTTCCCATCCATAGGATTTACTCAGGTGATGATATTGTGCCAGAATTTCGGATCCTTTAATAAATATTAACGAAATAATAGTATAATAGTATTTTCTGAAGTTTTGGTATTTTGCAATATGAGAAACATTTCACAGTTGGGTTATCTTTCAATAAATGTTTAAAAATAACTAAATGTTTGTGTGTGTATGTGAGGAAATAGCTTATTTAAGTATATATAATAAGGTATGAAAATATATAGAAAAAKAAGTAAATTACATGTTTGACAGCATACCTGAATATTTACTGCTTATGGTACTTGCCAGCATTATTAAAAAACAGCATAAMTATCGTGTCTGTTGTCCTTGGAAAATACCAGAAAATATTCCTGATTTATTATGTGGGAGGAAGGGCATGAAAAAAGATGYGGTGCTGAAAAATTGTACATTGCAGGAGAAAGAATTGACTAAACAGGAGTTTGTAAAGCTTAACTTGCTCTGTGAAAATTCCTGCTGGATAAATCATTCATCTCTTCTCTGTGTATGTGCTGAACAGAAATTTGCTGTTGGCTTTTTTTTATTTTTTT
>NW_026623339.1:391043-401718 GCF_030028575.1 Malurus melanocephalus | reverse complement strand
TTTTTTTGTTTGTTTTGTTTGCTGTTTTGTTTTTGGTTTTTTTTTCTGAAGTGGCAATTCCAATCCCATACAATTCCTAGAGCATCACTGGCTTGCATGAGACACTGCTTTTTTTTGCGATAGAAATACATTTCTGTCTCCAGTTTGTTTAATCTCGAGCCACCAATCACTATTTTGACAAGCAAAATCGAATCAAATCAAGTCAGTAGGAAATTATGATCCCTGTGATGAATCTGAAAGGTTTTTAGCAGCATGCTCCTGGCAAACTCTCACAGCAAAGGACACAAATAATGATTTTCAGAAACTTATAATTTGGCCAAGTACAAACAGGTTAGCTCGAGGACGTCTTGATGGCTTCTAACTCTTGGATAAATTTGAAAGTACCAGCACAAATTGTAAAAGTATTAGGGTTATTAAGAAAACAGCTGGGGAAATGAATATTAGGAGGGTTGTTAAATGACCTTAATAAAGGGATTGATTCTGTTTCTTCATATCTTCTGACAATTCTCAAGAGGACCTGGGGAAAAAATTAAAATCAGCATCAGGCACAGCCAAGGTGGGAATATTAAGTTGTGAGGACATACTTTCCAAAACAAGAAAAGTTTGAGATTTTTTTCTGCGGAAAAGGAAAATAGAAACTGAGCAAGGGTAGTCTTAACAAAAAGTGAGTGAAGATTTTATTTCTTTTCCAATTGATGTTTGGAGATTCACATGTTTTCCTTCCACTTTCAGTCACCTTCTTGGTATTTATTTCATTTAACTTTCTCTTTTTCATTGTCTTTTTTTCCTTCTCCCCTGTTTTTGTGCCTTTCCCTCTCTCTTTTCTTCTTCTTAGGTATAAAACAGCAGCAGAAGACTATCTACATGTGCCTGCTAAGATGTACTTTCTTTTTAAAATCATGATGAGTTTATCCATCCCTTTTCTCTTCAAAACAAACAAAATATTTCACCTGCAATGTTTTTTGCTTATTGCCAAGGTGCAACCATCCTTTAAAAGGCTGTAGCAATTTCAGAGAGATACAACATTTGGAAAATGTGCAAGAATTGAAGAATATSAATTGTATCAGGGGAAAAGTGTGGATTAAAAAAATAAGTAAACAAATTAAAATAAGGTGAAAATAGGGATGTTAATTGGAATTCTCAGAAATGCTTTGGAGGCTCATGGCAATAGATATCACAAGATCTTAAAGAATGATTTTTTTCTCTAAAGGACCCATGCTCTAAGCATGGATAAACCCCCTTTACCCATGAGTAAAGGGGTTTTAATCAGTCTAACTCTGAAGAGCTGGGCTGCAGTAAAGAAGACTTTTTGCTGACTTTCCCATTTAATAACTTTTTACTGCTCAAGTAGCCCCAGAAAAGCAGTTGAATTGAGCAGTGCTGTCTTTGTTCCAGAAGTTTGGTGCCATATCCCAAATCAAGCAAGACGTCTGTTCATCAGTGGAGTATCTTAATTACAACACCATGATTTTGCCTTTTTTTTTTTTTTTTTTCTTGAAACATCTAAATTGCCAACTTCATTGACCTCAAGCTGCTCAGACTTTTTATGTGTTGGGCTTTTTTAAATCCTACACTTTCCAATTTGCTCCTTTTTATTACTATTGCTGTTCAGTCATTGCCAAGGAATTTGGGGCACTTTTGCTTTCACCTAAAGTACACTTTGCTGAAATAAATTGTAGCATATTTCTGTCCTCTGTAGATAGAGGCTGCAGCCATTCCTGAGATGTTTGCTGTCTTCAGCAAGCACTGATGGACCTTTTCACTCAGAGGGAAGTGAGGCAGTGGATGAAATGATTCAAAAATGAGAGGGAGATGTGATAGAGGAACAATTKCTCCATCTCATGTCATTCACCAGGACTGGCTGACTCAGGAGAACAACAGTAGTAGCTGAGCTGGTGAAGTCACAGAAAGAAATTGTGAAATAAAACAGAAATGCAAGGCTGTTGGCATTAGTCAGCAGGAGGCTGAGCTTGTAGAAAGGAAGAAAAAAGGAAAAAAAAAGGCAGAATAAAGCTAGGAAATGGAAGTAAAGGGAGAGGTAAAGCAGATCTTGCCTTCTGTAGCCCCAGGGCAGAGTGTGTTTGTACAGATGCTCTGTTTGATGGGTTTTTCTTTTCCTCCAGCAAGGCAGAAAAYAAAGTCATGTAACATTATTTTTGATGTTCTTTCTTCAGGCCTGCCTTTACTGTCCAGAAAGCATCTCTTAATTTTTCAGGATCAGAAAATAGGTGTCTCATAATTTGAAGTATCCAAGAGGATATTGCAGAAGTGCAAGAACAGATGGAATCCTTTTTTCTCTTGAGCCAAGCCTACCTCTGCTTCACTTCAGCAAATCACCCACTTGAACATTGTTTTTCTGTGTTTTATTTTTTATAACACATCCTACTTTATGGTTGCATCTAAGTGGATGGAATTTTACSAGTTATTATAATCAAAATCAACAGTTTTTGAACATTTTCTTCTGCAACTTGAAAGACTCAGCTGTAATTCCTGCTATGCATCTGCTAAGTTATGGTGTTTTTTTTATTGCTTACCATGAGAATGCTGTTTTGCTCCTSAAATGGAATAATGGATTTTCTTAAACAAACAATCCTTCTTTTCTTATAAAACTTACTTTAAAAAGCATTGTAAAGTACTTTTTATATATACAAAAAGTATTGCTGTGTAAAACAATTCTGGGATACATTAATCAGTGGACAGGGGAGACTTCTACCATATTTAGAAAGATTTGGACTRAAGACAGGAAGAAATTTTTGAAACTGGAATTTTGTTGCTGGCATGGATAGAGCCAGTAAAGAAATAATTTGTATGGAGGAGATTTTATGAAAAAGGAAAGGATAAAAAAATGACATTCCATTTTGCTGCAGTTTGATGAGGGATATGTTGGTATAGCCTTAACATTGTAAGAAAAAAAAAAAAAAAAGGTAATTTTTTGGGTTTTTCTGTTCAAGTTCTACATTTTTTTTCAAACTTTTCCAAACTTTCCAAATATTTGGCTACACTATATAGGGAGCTGGAACTTCTCATTCAYATTTTCTACCCAGTTTCAAAAAATCAGGGAATTTGGGATGCTACCAGCTACATACAGGTCTATATTTTCAAAACCCTGTAAGTGGATGACTSTGAGAATTTAATTTCATATTCAAATGAACACTTTAATGTTTCATTTTCATCTTTTTCCCATGGAAGCAATAATTAGGTGTGACCCAGAGCTGATTGTGCTGCACCGTACAGCACAAGCACATGGTACTTCAGGAATAAGAAAAGAGAGAAACAGGATAGATATCAGGAGCCCAGAAAGCAAAACTGGAGATGTGTAATCACATTTTACATCRCTCCTTCAAAATTGTAATGACCAAAAGTACTCAACAGATCATCCATCATTTCCCACAAGAAAATAATTCCACACTATCCATTAGTGATTTTTTTTTATTTTTTTTTTAAAGGAGAGCTTTCTAGATTTGTGTTTGTGCTTTCCAACTCCTCCTCCACCCTTCCCCTTTGTCAGTCTCATTTCTAGAAACTCCCAGCTGCCTCTTGTTACCATTACTGCAGATATTGCTACTGAAAGAGGTCAGTTTAAAAGACTCTGTATTTTAAATTAAGTCCTTTTTTAGAAGACACTTTATGCTTATTAATTAGATGAGTCATAGACTTGATTCACCACAGTGTTTMTATTTACAAATAGTCATGAAAGAATTACTCAAAATCCACGAGCTAAGTTGGGAAATGGAAATTGTCTTCTAAAGACATAATGCTAAAATTCCAGCAATTTTTGAAAAGGAATTATTAAAAACAAAAACAGCAACAAACCCCAAATGAATAAACTGTGAAAAAAAAACCCCATCATAATTAAGAGAAAGAAAAAACATACCTTAAAAATGTATAATGGCAATGGAAATAAAAAGGAAGAAAAAAACATGTATGCATGCAAGCTTTCCTATATAGAATTCCATAGATACTCTGATTAATCATCAATTACATAATAGGTGTGAACAGATAACATCAGTCTTATTTCGGCATTACACATAATTAATAATATCTCTAAAATTTGCTTTCAAGTAATTACATTTTTTTAATTAATAGAGTGGCTTTCATGGGATTTTTATGAAAAAATTGGAGGACTATAAAGTCACCAGCATTAATAAATCMTATGATATTGTGCATTTATGCTGAATTAAGAGAGTGTTTACATTTGCTTAGAAAATATATTGGATATCATGTATCCAGAGAGTTAAAGAATAATGATTATGTTTAAAAAATGTGTGTTCTGGTGGGGAAAAAAAAAAAAGCAGAGTACTAATAACTGAATATTGTACTGGAAAAAGATGAGTTCCTTTTGCTTTTGCTTTTACCAATATGCACCTTCTCAGAGGAGAGAGGTAATTTTAAAGTATTAAGTCTAGACTGTAATTTGATTGATCCTTGTGGATAGAAGCTGGATGCTTTTAGAAAGAGTGGCATAGATGGATTTATTATTCCTTTTTAAGGCAGGGTGGGCTCTRATTGAGGAGGGGATCATTCTGCCTCAGTGCTTCTGTACCTTTGGAAAAGAGAAGGGCTTTTCATTGATTAATCCTCCAACCACTTTGACCATCAAAGACAAAGAGTGGAACAGATTTTTTTTTTGCTGCAGACCTCTATTCATCCATCTTGGGACATTTATCATGATGTAGTTGGCATTTGCTTTTCACAGCTTGACAGAGCTCAGCTTTTCAGAGCTGGTGTGAGGTGGCAAAGCCAAGGCCAGGGGAGGGCCAGAAACAGGCACAGGAGCCAGGGGGAACAAGATGTTTTATTCCATGTAACTCAGAGAAAAAACTGATTTTTTTTTTTTTTTTATTTTTTTTTTTTTTTAACATCTGCTCAGCATCAACGGAACTTGTTAATTCAAAAAGCACCTTGGGAAGGAACGTGGGGTGAGAGCTGCAATTCACAAAAGTTTCATCTTGTCCTTGACCTTTTCATTTCAGCACTTGCACAGGCTGCTGGATTTTGGTGTTAAATGCCAGCCTGGAGTTAGGAAGGGATGAAAAATTAATCAATTAGAAAAAGAATTGCCTTTCAGATGAAGATCAATACAGATCCTCCTATTGAGGCAGAGCTACCTGCAGAAGCGTTCAAATGTGGGAACTGGTGGAGGGATTTGTTTTTTTGAGGTTTGACCCTATAATCTRTAGCTAAAGGCATTTTATCTATCAGAGTAGACATCTATATTTCAAATATATTTCTATGCTCAGATCAAAATGTTGGGGGKTTTTGTTAATAATTGCTACACTCCCCCCACTATTTTATTTTCTTACAGCACAGTTTGTTGCTCTTCAAGCTGATGTTTACTGTGAGCAAAACAATCATTGCATTAACAGACATTCATTTCAGGTGTAAATTTATTTGGGGAAAAAGAGAACTGAGGTGATGGTAGCCTTTAAGGAAAATCCTTAAAACTCTAATAGATTGCCTGTGCTCCAGGTCCTGTTAAGTGCAGAGTCTTTGCAGTTGGAAATTGTATTTTCTGCTCCAAATTTTCTGCTCCAAATGGAAATGCATTAAATTCTGATCCAGTTTGTTCTGGAAAGCTGCTTGAAGAATTCTGGGTTATAGAAAATACTCCCTAAACACTGTGAATTAAAGAAACTAGTAATAAATACTACTTCAAGACAATAAGGATTTAGGAAATTTGGAAGAGGACATGAAGGTGGCGTGAGATATTTTCACCATGTTCATCTTATATCTGGTAAAAATCTTCATTTTAAAATGTTACAACAAGATTTTAATCCATTCCAAAGTATTTCTCTCAAGTAGCCTTGAGGTTGGCACGATTTTTATTTTGTTTTTACTTTTGAGACTTTGCATTGTGCCAGTCAGGATCCTCCCTCTTGCCCAAGAATCTGCAATCAGTGTTGGACTGCAAATCTCTGGCAGGGTGTAGGAGCCCTTATTAATTGCATTTATTGCACATATTGTCTGAATTTCAGGAGAAAAAAAAAAAAGAAATTCAGAGAAATCTCATTTATTCAGGGGACAGACTTCTATGCAAATACAACGAAAACACAATTTCTGTTTATGATTCTTCTAATTAAGCTTGTCAGTGTAATCCTTTTAATTGAAAAAACCTGGCACATTAGTTTCTCTTTAGAATTGGTAGGTTAATTGATATTTTTAAATACTTTTCTAAAGGTTTTCTATTGTTTTACAATGCTTATAAGAAAACTACATGGTTCAAGATGGACTATCCATAAGTCATGGCTCTGAAACTTCATCTATTTAAACTATTTGATCCTCTATTCATCAAAGACATTCCATGTTGGAATAGAAAAATCAGAAAAGAGTATCAAAGGCAGAAAAAAGTTACAACAATTGAAGAAATTCTCTCATTTTTCTCTTCTGACCTGCAAATTACTTCTTGTTATAAAGCATGGCCATAGAACAAAACACATGAGGACACTTAATTATCTTGAAATCCTTCAGAAATAAAGGTTTCTACTCGATGCCTGCCTGGAATTATTATTTTTTTTAAGCACTTTGGAAAATTGCATCTGAGATGAGATAAATGCAGCTGCACATTTAAATTAAGATTATCTTTAGGCTACTAATCTCATTTACTGCTCAGCAATTTGAATTCCAGTCAAGACAGTGCAATTAGTGTCATCATCCTGCTGGTATTTCTCATTGCTTTATGGTTGTATTTACTGTTAAGACCAGACAACTCATATCAAGAATAAGTCAAGATAATRCATTATTAGAGGGAGAATATGTCAGGAAGTTTTGCTGGTGCAGCCTGATGAGCTGGACTTCCCTTCAGACATCAATTCTGCGTTGGCTTGAACAAGAAGGTCTCATTAAAACACTTGACAAACTTAATACATTTCCATCTCAACACGGAGATTAATTTATTTCAAATGACATTCTGGAAAGTGTTTGGGGTAGTTTTTTTTTCCCCCTCTTCTTTTAATTGCTGGCTTGAAATGATAGCTGCTTTGAATATTTATATTATAGGTATTAAAATTTTAAATTGGAATCCTAGCAGCCTAATTGTATTTTTTTTTTTTTTTTTTTTTGGTAATGAAAGTTTTTATTTTTTTTTTTTAATTGAAACACAATTTTTTGGTGTCTCTAAAACGCTGAATCTATGTGCTTTGTGAAGTTTTAGTGCTCCCTTTTCAGTGTCAGTACACTCCCTGAGCCCCTCTAGAGATGTTTTCTTTGCAAAGGACTGTTAGTAACCCATTCCAGGAAGAATAAAAGTTGTTCCTGGGATTTATTCCATGAATATATTGGTGCTATATTTAATATTTCCATGACAGTAAAAGAGTATCTCCCCCCTGTACAATCTGTTAAATCAGAAAGAGTGCAGGCATGGGGGATTTTTTACAYGGAAAAAGTGTGAAGGGATGAATCAAAAGCAGAGAGAGGACACTTTAAACAAAGCAGGAGAGTTTAGGGTACATTTGAATCGCATGTTCAGTGAATA
Organism: Malurus melanocephalus; assembly: GCF_030028575.1. Classification (NCBI taxonomy): domain Eukaryota; kingdom Metazoa; phylum Chordata; class Aves; order Passeriformes; family Maluridae; genus Malurus; species Malurus melanocephalus. Next base: position 394,247 of record NW_026623339.1, on the reverse strand, counting down.
GTTTAGTGTCAAACTTGGAAATCTGTGCTTTAAAAATTAGATCTGTAGAGAAGCCTGAGGGCCATGGCTGTGTATCATTGTTTGTTAGGCAATGTAAACTGTGCAAAAAATGTGTGGTGCCAGAAACATTTCTAGTTTCCTGCCATAAAGGTGTTTCATGTGTACCTGGTTTTAAACTTTTAATCTGAGTATTTTAAACCTTTAATCTGAGTAATGGGATTGATTTGAGTGGACTGTTCCTATCTACCAATGACCTCAATGCTTCAGCAGCAAAGCATCAGGTGCTCTGGAGACCTTGAAGTGTTGTGTGTGGCTCACACCCACCTCTGTCTCTTTGTTTTTATATTTCTGTGTGTTTTCATAATTAAGGAAATATTTTAGAAAGACTGCCTTGCTCTTCTGTAGATTCTCCTCTGTGTGTGTTTGTGAATCAACCCTGCACAAGGTGACTTTTGCACTGGTTAATAAATACGCTTTTCAAAAGATGATCCTTTTCTTAATTGCAGTTTATTTGTCTTGGAATATTCAGTATTTGACAGAGGGTATCTGGGTAAAATGAGGGAATGGTGAAGAGAAAATTCCGTGGAGCCTGGAGAATGCCACTGTAGAAGAGTTCTAAGGCTTCTTCTCTGTAGCTTTCAGTGTGTTTTGCACCATTTGTAACATTTACTATCTCAAATCTGATAATCCAGTTTTGTAGGAGCAGGTGAGATGTTGGAAATTCACAGGATTTAGGAGATAGAGCAGAAGATCAAAGATAAAGCAGTTTCTAATTGCTTAGCTAGAGAGATTCTAGCAAAAATTTTAAATGAGGTTCACCTGTCAGTTGTTTCATTGTAATAGAATTTGTTGGTTTAATGCTTGTTACCATGGCTGTAAATCAAACACACAAATTTTGAACTCCACTTTGCATAACTGAATGGCTTGAGCAATAACCCTACAACAGAGAAAAACTTAAAGTCATTTAAGAATGATCCAAGATGTGCTCAACGAGCTTGGGACCAGCTGAAGTTATCCCAGAAAACAGATCTCAAATAAATTGTTGAATTAATTAAAGAATTTCACTCAAAAAAAAAAAAAAAAAAAAAAAAAAAAAAATCAGGTAAAAGCACAGATGGCCAGAACCATTCAGAGTTATGAGCAGGGCTGTATTCTCACTGTGCTGCAGGACTGGAAAGAGGGAGGGGAAAAACACTGAAGATACTTTAGTAGTATTTTTTTTTTAATTCTTTCAGTAATATTTTAATATTTGACACTTTTATTTAATGTCTCCAGTGACAAAGTGCAAGAGGAAAATAAAGTCACTGAAAAATATGGTGGTTGGTGTAGAACCAACGAGGTGAGATTTGATTCTCATAAAGAAACCTGAATTGCAACATTTCCRTTGGTATTGGCATCCTTGGGCAGACGAGATTCCATCCCCAAACAGAACAATGGTTTGCTAAATTGATTTTAAAAGATTTTGCCATCTCTGCTTTTGTAAACTCCAGTTTTTTAGTTTGGCTTTTCTGCTCCTAAGCCTGGCCTAGGCTGAAGGAAGCAGAAATCCTTCTGAGGACAGCAGAACTACTGAAGTTGTCTCTTAGGGGTGTGAGTCTTGTGCTGGGGGTTGGGTTGACATTGCAGCCTTTTTATGACAGATGGGACCTGTCCCTGCATTTTCTTGAATGAGTATTTTCAGAATTAGGTATTTTCAGAGCTGCTGTCGCCCTTGTATCAAGTTTAATGAAGCTGAGAATGGTATTTTTGTGGTCTCTTTGGGTGGGATCTTTTGTGGTCTCTTTGTTCAGGCTCACACATGTATGGAAAAGTCTGGGAAGAATTCACAACCACGTCCCTGAGCACACAAACCTCAGGCTGCAAACAGCACAGCATTCATATTCAACAAATACAGCCCTRCTGGCTCGATTCCCTTAATCTTAAAATCCCTGTGTTTAAGATTTTAATTGGTAAATAAATATGTAGTTGTGATAAGCAAGTTGATTAAAAGTGCTCAGATTTATTGGAAAAGGTTTTTATTTGGCTAGACATGTTTATCAGCTACATTTGGATCCTGTGATGCTAAATGCTCTATACTGAAAGAAAATTACATTTCCTGCCCTAAGGCAAAAGCTTCATTTATGTACTTTCCTAAACAGAATATTGGATGCGATTTGCCACCGCTGCATTTTTTTGACTTCTTAATCAAATGGTGTTATTTATTTCACAGGCATTTCTGCAGTGAGATTATTTGAATTAGAAAATGGCCAAGATTTTGACTTCCAGCTTTTTTGCATCTTGGAAAGGGTTTTTTTTTTTTTCTTTTTTTATTATAGAAATTCTCTATCAGAACCCCTTTGCAAAGCTGTGACAGGCACAGAGTATATGGAAAGGCTCAATCCCAGATCCAGGGAGTCTCAGCTCTTCCCAGAACACTCTCTGGTTAATGAAACTGGCAGAGATTTCAGGGAAAAGGTGAATAAATASTACAGAAAAATAGTATTTGTAGAGGATTTGCAGGGGGAAACGGTTCAGCTGGTTCTATCATCTCCAAGGGATGGGAACAGAGATGTTAGCTGGAATTAATGCTGGGGCCAGCCTAAGGGTTACCTGTACAGAATTCTCTCTTTGATATTTTATTAGCTTTTCAGGAGCAATTCTTTATATTTAGGCAGAGCCAAGCTATGTTGGTTTGCAGATAGTTCATTATACATAGGTTTGCATATATAGTAGATTATTTTTTGCTTGCTTACAAATAAGAAAGTAAAAGTTAATACATGACAGGAAAATATTAAATTAAGTTTGTTACCAACTCCCCACAATCATCTGGAAAAGTTATCTATTCTTAGACTTTGTAAATTAATACAACTTAACACATTTATACTTTCACTGCCAGGGTGAGTTTCATCCAGACTTTGGTGTCCAGGTWCAGTGTAAAAGCATCACAGAATCCCAGAATGGTTTGGGGTTGGAAAAGACCTTAAATATCTTAATTCTGGTTCCACCCCTGCCATGGGCAGGGACACCTTTCAGTATCTCAGGTTCCTCAGAGCTCCATCCAACCTGGCCTTTAAAACTTCCAGGARTGGAGACATCCACACCTTCAGCAAATCAGTCCCAAATGATCACCAAGTGATATATTTATCATCCTTTCATAATTTATTAGTTATTAAAATAAATCAAATTCTCAGTTAACACGATGCTTAGACCAATTTTCAGAGCATG
>NW_026623339.1:386035-390809 GCF_030028575.1 Malurus melanocephalus | reverse complement strand
ATACAAAGTCAAGGCTCTACCCTTCCTGCTCTTCACCTTCTCTTCAGACAATTCAAGTGAATATTTTCCAAATTTTAGCCAAAGGAGGCAGGAGGATAATTTTAAACACTGCCTTAGGTGCCTGTGTTGGGGTGGGAGGAACCAGGCTCTGAACATGCATTTCTCTCCTGTCTGATGTCATTTATTGGTTCAATTTTATGGTGCCTGAGATCAGGTAAAATAAATTTTGTGCTCCTTCCCATTCTCTGCCTTCAGGTCCTGATTTTGATGCTCTGCTTTGTGGGAACATCCATCCCAAATTTATATGGCAATTCCTCATTCCTATTCACTCTTCCCKGCTTACAGGAGAGCATTGCCAGGTTGGGCAATGGAATCACAGACTGGTTTGGGGTGAAAAGGACCTTAAAGACCATCCAGTTCCAGCCCCTCCTCCATCTTTTGACTATGTTTTGCAAGAGGAATAAAAAAAACATTTTGGGTCATTCATTCAGTTTTCCTAGAAAATCAGGATTTTTTTCTCCTACTGTGATGTTTTAAAATCTGCCAGCTARAGATCTTCTGCCTTTTATCCTGGGAACACATTCCACCTTCAAACACGAATCRCTTGGCAGAGCTTAGAAGGTTTTAGAGTTCTTTTTGAATGAGTTTCAGCCAGTATTATGGTTRCAGTAATAACTTGTGTTAGAGTATAATCGTTATCTCCAGAGCATTCTTAATTGTATATCTGGAAAGCAATATAATATTGCTCATTGAAATTTACRTTTTACTGTTATCTTTAATATGGTCACAATTCTTCCTACAAAGTGTAAGTGCACCTGGGATGATGACTCTCATCTTCCATGCTCTGCACACACTGCCATAATTTTATTTTGTTAATTATATAATTTAGTTGCATAAAACGTGTCCAGAAATCTTGTTTTACAAGTAATAAAATTAAAAATAGTAAACGGTTTTATTTACATCGCGAATATGTGAGTTCTATTAATGTAGCTGTATGAAATAGCTGTAGTTAATATTTATGCATTAATATTTATAGATAAATGACATTTGCAATGGAAATTTGCTYGCAGATTCTCCATTATGATATAAAACTGACTTCTGTAGAATATTTAATCAGCCTCACATATTGGCTTCTGATCTTTTTGTCCCTACAATTTATATCTGCTTCCTCATAAACCATGTTCTTTGTGATAGAGTTTGGTTTAAGTGAGTTCTAACTCATAAGTTACATTTTCCAGAAATCACCATGCCAAATATTGCCAATGTTAGAAGTGGGAAGAGCCTCGTATTGAAAATTATCTTCCTTCAAACTTCTGTGGAAATTTAYGTCCAATATTTAGAGTTCAGAAATGCCAGAATAATTTTAAGGTTAATGTATTTATAAATTTAGCAGTCACCCCTCTTTCCCTCCCATAAATGAATAAATAAATAAATACATGAAATTAACTCACCCCTAGAATTCCTCAATAATTTGCAACCATGTATTTTTAAAAGGAAATAAGTTTTGCATGAATCTCATTATAATTCTGTCWCTACATTAAGCACCCCTATATTTTTTACTCCTGCCTCCTAAGGAATTAAAGCATCATGCCAAGCTCACTGATGGAAAAACCAAATGGGTTTGGYATYTGAGGCAAGCACAAGTRTCTGAAAAGCCTKGTAAACTCCATGAGGGTGGAGAAGSAGTGGTGCTGCTTTTATGACTGTTTTGGGTGCTCACATTGACACTGCTGGGAACAAATGCCCATCTTAAATAACTTTCAAACACACCCCAAACTCACTCTGTTTAAAAATCTYGAAGATGCAGTATGTGTTCTTCCATTTTGGTGTTTTGTTTTATTTTTGTGTTCTAGAGCTGGTTGCTCTGCCAAAACCCATGAGGTTTGGGTTTCTTTCTCRGTTAGATTTGACAGGGGAATTATCAGTTTACATTGCTGCTGCACTCTGAGATCTCTTTTATTTAGACTYCTCTTGAGGAGTGGGTGTCCTTTGGCCACTGGAACAATGTGAGCAGTCTCCAAGAGAAATCACAGTCCCAGACTGCTTCAAATAACTTAAAGGGAGATACTTCAGTATAGAATTACAGAATCACAGAGTGCTTTGGGTTGGAAGGAACCTTTAAACTTATGTAGTCCAACCTCCTACCATGGGCAGGACCTTCTACTAGACCAGGCTGCTCAGAGCTCCATCCAATCTGGCCTTGGACACTTCCAGGGATGGAGCATTCAAAATTATCCCCATCATCACAAAAAGTGACCACTCTTTCTTCCATTCACACACCTGGAAGTTTGGCTTTAATGTGATAAAACACAAAATTCTGCACCGCCCTGAAAAGCATAGATGGGTTTAATCCAAGTGCCCAATAAAGTGTGTTATTAGTGCTGGGCCTAAACTGCAAGCCTTGATAGGAAGCTGATTGCTTCTGCTTTCTCTGGAGATTTACTGCATTCCTTATTTGTGTTGTGCCTTGTTTTCCGTGAATTATAATAGCAGAGCTAATCAAAAACTGCAATAAATACTGATATCACTGACATTGGATCAGCAAGGGGCATTAATACTCGTTGCAAAAAAACCCTGGAAGATAAATTATTGGAGGAAGGATAGGCATTTCAGCTGATTTTATTGTGACACCAGAAATTAAAATACAGTGCAATATTGACATTAAAGTATGCTTCCCTTTATTTGATTTGTTCAGTAATACAATCAGTAACTTTTCAGTGCATTTATCATACTTAGTGTGTAATAGCTTTGGCCAAGTTGGAARCCAAAATAAYARTCCCCCTCCAAACCCAGCCCAATTYTAATGCTTAAATCCTTATTTACAAATCCCATTCCTCTGAAATATTTCTCCTTCTGTGTCTGGCAATTAAGCAGAGCATAATTTGGCGTGCTGACATTGCTGATCAGGTTATGAGTTGCTCTCAGGGTGCTGTTACCCATGGAGTTGTTCCACAGGGCTGAGTTTGCTGCTTTTCCCAGCCAGGATATGGATCCTGCTGTGATCTGCAGTCGTGCATTAACGTAGCAGCTGAAAAATGTTTAACCTACATCTGAACAAACTTAATTTCAACCCTAGGAGGAATTAGCAGGCCTAGGGTAAGGTGAAAAATGATTCTGTTGAAATTGGAGGGAAAGAAAAGGTGTTTGAGGACAGGCAAGGGACTTGAGTTTCCTTCAGGCTCCTTTTTGGAGCAGCCCAACATTTCTCTTTCCATGAACCCTATTCTGGAGGGGATCCATGGTCAAGGGGATTTGCTGGGCTATTGTAATTTTGGGCGTATTTTATTCTGGAAGGAGAGAGCATTCTGTCTAGGAGACAGGGAAATGAAGCAAATCTCATTTTGAGGAGCTGCGCCAGTGCCTAATTTCTGTATTGTTAAAGCACAAAATTAAATTCTTGGTAGCTCGGCAGTTTTACGTAATTGCCACCATTTTTCACTGAGCAAGGGGAAAAAATCAACAATGCTGTTTATATTAGGGACCATACAGAGATGCTGCAGGACCACGTGGCCAATGCTCAGGTCCTCTAGAAGTACARATATTGATGAGTTCCCCCCTTCTTGACCTTAATCTTTTATTTCTGCAGTCTTCCATCTCAGTTTTCCACTCTAAAATTCATGATATCCAGCACTGGGTTCCAAACCAACAACAGCACCCCAATTCCAAAAGCTGTGAGAAAAAAACCCCAATGCTCATATTCAAGATTCATGATCCTGGCTGTTCCAACATTTGTGAGGGAATGAAGTTTTACTGCTTGTTCTTCTCCAGTGAAAAAAATCTCATGTTTTCCATCATAAAATCTTCATAATTTTCATGATTTGTGCTTACCAGTTCTTCCCTGGCATGTTTTGAAAGTGCAAAATATAAAGTCACCCATAATCCCTTTAGGAACATAATTTTGGATTAGTTTTTTTTAACCTGATGAGAGTTCATGTTTGTAGGTAAAGATTTCTACCATAAAGCACCACTACCAAAATATTTTCCTTACCTGCCCTAAGGAAATTCCTGAAGGAATTTCATTCCTGGTGATTTGGATGACTCTGAGCCTGACTTCAGCAATGGGAGTTAAAAAACTGATTTATCCCTTAAAGAGAAGAGTGTGTGTTCCCAAGTATATTGTCCTGAGGACCTGAGAGCTCCATTGATAGATTATTTCTCAAATCACTGCAAGAAATAAACAGCCTCACAAATTTAATCAAACAGGTATAAAGCTCTTTAAATGTTCAGAGCTGGAGAAAGGGGATGTGGGAGTTAAATAAGGGAGCAGGAGAGGAGATGAAATTGTTGCTTAACTACCAGTTTGTGAAGGGAAATATGTTTAGGGAGTGCATTTTGTCTTGTATGTATTGAAAAGGAGACAGCATTAGGAGGAGATTTTTACACCTAGTGGGACTTTTATGTTGTTGTAGACAGGAATAGAAGAGCAGGATTGATGCTCCGAGTGTAGGAAGCGCATCCATTTCAAAATTTCCCTGGATTTAGCAGTGTAACCTGTTCTTCCCCCTTTAACATTTGAAAGCTTTATTTTGGTTGGAATTCATTACGGTGCTGGTATAAAAATACACAAAGCTATAATACAAACCTTGGGCTGGATCCAGGTATGATGAAGGCAGTAGGAGTCTTCCTACTGCCTTTGGATGAGATTCACGGTCGTTCTCCCTGCAATTATTGATGCCTTCTGGAAAAGAAGCATTTTTAACACAAAAGGATAACCATTGATAGGTTTGTTGAGGAGTTCTCAAGGGTTTTATTTAAGCCTCTCTAAGATAAGATA
>NW_026623339.1:384953-385875 GCF_030028575.1 Malurus melanocephalus | reverse complement strand
GAACTGAGAAAAGAAACAAATGCTCTGAAAATCAGTCACTGTGACCCATTCTGCCTGGAAACAAGATATACCTGSTTTTCTCCTTCCTGTCCTCCTTTATGGCTTCCAGAATCATGYCAGTGTGTGATAACAGCTTTCTGTTTGAGGGTTTCGCTGGGTTTGATCTTTGTGAAGGCAACTGCAAGGGCTTTGCTTCTCCAGGGATAGTGCAACTTGTGGGAGAGCTCAGCACTGGAGAGTGGCCAAMTCTGGGAGCTGTCAGTGCTCAGTTTGGAGCCTCATCAAATGGAGCAGGAGGAGCTCTGGCAGCCAAAAAGGTCTCTCTGGGTTAAGGGATGCGAGGCAGGAGTATGGGAAGAGCTCAGGGTTGTGTGGAAAGGTTTGGTGTGGATGGGAGGGATGAGWGGGATGAGATGTGGRTAACACTGAAAAACCTGTCCTAGTKCMAGGTGACCCTTCCCAGGGCACGGGGTTGGAATTAGAAGGTCTTTAAGGTCCCTTGCAACCCAAACCATTCMATTCTYTGATTCTRTGCTGTRGGAACAGCATGGAGTGATTGTGGAGAGCAGTTTGAGGTGTTGGGAAATGTGGGGGTGAAGGGGCAGAGTTAAATCTGCATAGGTAAAGAGATCAAGGATCTCCAAACTTAACCTGACTCTGAGAGCAGCTGGGAACAGCTCCTGAACTCCTCCATACCCATCTCTTTGAGATTCAAGGAAYTTTTGAGATATAAAAGTTACCTCTGTGACATCTTGTGTAATAWTTCTTGAATTTGTTCAACTGTTTTTGGAGTTCTTTAATATATGGTTCCAAGATATCTATGACAAATGTTTGTGTGTGAGAAAGTATTTATTTTCCTCTGTCTAATCACTCAGTGCAGTTTTCCCCAAGGTCTTGTATAATGAGAACAATGAATAATTAC
>NW_026623339.1:381412-384733 GCF_030028575.1 Malurus melanocephalus | reverse complement strand
AAACTTTTCAAAGCAGTTCCTTCTTTTTTGTTTTCTGTTCCTCCCTTTTGTTCCCAGAAGATTTGAAATGTGTTTTTGGAGAACAACTCAAGCTAACACAAGATTTCCTTTCTGAGTGACCTACTAAAATAGGAAATACTGTAAATATAGTGTTGGGGTGATGCAACACTTAATACCAATCTAGTTTTAACTCTGCTGAATATTTTAGTGTATAAGAAGATTTTATTCCTCTACCAGCTCTAGATCAAATAGAAACATAAAGATGAGCAAAGAAGCAAAGCAGATCCCTGTGGGATTCTGCTCATAACTTCCCCTCATTGGGAAAATTGACTGTCTTTGATCTTTTAACAGGATACAGATCTGTGAGAGAATTCTTCCTTGTACCAGATAGTTTATTGAAGAGCTTCTGTTAATGAATCAATCACAAAATTCTACTCATGTGGTGGTACTGTTCAAGTGCCTTAAAAAGCTTAATTGTACCTTGCTCATCTACCGTTGCCTGGTGATGTGTTTGTGTGCAGTTGGTGAATCTTAAAATCTCTATGTGGTGATGTGGAGAGATAGACAAGAAACCTTGTGCAATTAAGGAAATTTTGATAGTAAATGAAAGAGAAATAGAGCCTAAATCAGAATAAATTTAATCAAAATTTGAAGAAAGCTACAAAGTACTTTACGAACCCATTTTCCTGGCAGTGATTATGATGAAAAGGTAAGAAGGCTTTTTATTTCCAGAAAACATTTATCTTGAAACTGCAGCTTTTGGATATAACTAAGATTSGATTGTGTTTCTACAATATTCATCTCATTATCCAGGGCTTTTCTTGGTCATTAGGAATTGATTCCTCTTCCTGCTTTGGTTTCACCATTTCTCKGACTCTTTTTGGCTTGCTGTGAATTACTGAAGAATCTCACCTAGAGATGCATCATAGGATGCTCCTGCTGAGATTAAGTTAATCTGCTTAAAGATGCTCAAATCAGCTCATTTGGGGGGCAGTAAGAATTTTTCCTTTGTTACAAAGTTTAACAAGGATTTTGGGCACTGACTTGTCTGCTCTGTTTTTTGGAACTGCCTTGTTCCCCATAATCCCTGTGGTTAGAAGGAGCCAGGAGAATGGGGATGACTGTAAAGTGTTCTCTTTGTGCTCTAGGATTTACTTGTAACCTTTGCTAAGAATTCAGGCAACAATAATTATGGGGTGGGTTTTCTTAAAATGTTTTATAATCCCTGAGACAACTGTTGCAGGCTGACCAGTGGTCCAGTTCAATTTTTAGTTGAAAAGTTCTTCTGAGAGTCCAAATGGTTTTTAAATCCTTGACAGTCCTCAGGTAAGTAAATTACAGGGAAATGAAATTATATTAATGATACTTTGGGTAATATTTTAGCTGTAARATCTGGCTTCTACTGCTCACTGTGCATTGCTCCCCTTCCCAGCAGTGCTAAATAATAATTTCTCTGGTGTTTTATTATTTTCTTTCTCTTGTGTCAGTCTATTTGTAAAAATGTCAGTACATGACTAAAGTGCATCATTCTCTTCTGTCAATGGAAAACTGCCATTAAAAAAGGAAATAATAGGGACAGAGAGGCTCTGTTTTATTGTTATGACTGGGGAAAAGAATCACAGAGTCATAGAATGGTTTGGGTTGGAAGGGATGTTAAATCCCATCCTATCCCAGCCATGGACAGGGACATTTTCCTCTGTCCCAGGGTGCTCCAAGCCCTGTCCAGCCTGGCCTTGGGCATTTCCAGGGTGGGGCAGCCACAATTTGACCCCTTGTCATGTTTAAATGAGAAACATGAAGATGCCGAAATATGAAGAGCTTATAGCACACATTTTAAGAAAAAATATGTTCTTTAATTCTGAGGTATCTCTTTGCCCAGTAAATTTTAGTCTTGTTCACGGTTATATCCCATTTCTGATTTTTAGGTACATACACCTGGCAAATCCCACTGAAAACATTCAGACTGAATGGAGTCAAAATTAAAACACAGTGAGACACTCTTTATTTAAAAACATGTAAATCTGATGTTATTCAGCTTTTGCCCAACGCACTCAACTGAGTTATTATGTTTATTAAAGTGCATTCTTTCCAGACAGAACTCAAAACACAATCTTTTATGCATTTAAAATACATTTTTTTTGGGAGATATAAGAATTTTATATCATCTGTCTCTTGAGACAGTAGTAGTATTTATTATGTACAAAAGCTGTTTTTTTCTTAAAGATGCCAGCAAGCGTGGAATAGCTTAGGGGAAATTCCTCTGGTGCAAGGTACAGCCCATGTTCTCAGCTTTATGTACCTGATAAATGTTGTTCRGGTTTTGTCAATGTCACAGGAGCCATTAGCAGATCACTTCAAAAGTTCAGTCATTTAAAAATGAACTGAGCTTTCTTTATTGACATCCATTATTAAAAAGAAATATAACCGAGTTGTCATGAATGACTTTCATTTCACATCAGTTTCCCATCCATGTAGCTGTGCTGCCTTCGAGGGAGCTGCTCCTAATCTGTAACCATTACAGATTTTTAAAGTCAAAAGGGCCATTCTGATTATGTGTAATCTGACCTTTGGCATAACACATGACATAAATTTCCACCTGCATTATGTCTGGTGATTAAGTCAGTGCTGCTTTGGAAGGTGATGAATAATGGATCTCACGTAGCTTCGTCTCTCAAAAAAAACCCTGTCACATCACCTCAACTGTCTGATGTACGAGGAGAAAAGACAAGCACCTTTCAAAGAAGAGTCATCCCAAGTGCTCAGTTCCTTAAAGTGGGACAAATTGAAGTGTCTTGTCTGTCCCCACTGCCTGTGCTCTGCTTTAGACTGGCCTGGTATGTTCATCAGCTCACACTGGGTGATGTCGAATCACACAAGAGTTTGACTTTGAAAGGACCTGTAAGTCCTTCTGGCCAACCCCTGCCATGTCCAGGGACACCTTTCACTGTCCCAGGTGGCTCCAACCCCATCCAGCCTGGCCTTTGACACTGCCAGGGATCCAGGGGCACCCACAGCTTCTCTGGGCACCCTGTGCCAGGGCCTCCCCACCCTCACAGGGAAAAAATAATTCCCAAATCCTATCTCTCCCTGCCTGTTGTCAGTGTGAAGCCATTCCCTGTGTCCTGTCCCTCCATCCCTCTCCAGCTCTCCTGGAGCCCCTTCAGGCCCCAAAAGGGGCTCTGAGCTCTCCCTGTGTCCTTCCCTTCTCCAGGTGAGCACCCCCAGCTCTCCCAGCCTGGCTCCAGAGGGGCTCCAGCCCTGCAGCAGCTCCGTGGCTCCTCTGGATTTGCTCCAGCAGCTCCAGATCCTTCTTTTCTCCAG
>NW_026623339.1:377064-380488 GCF_030028575.1 Malurus melanocephalus | reverse complement strand
TTCTGCTGGTTTAACAATGGATTCTTCTATATCACACATTTTAAGTCAATTAATCTGAAAAGGCATTTTAGAATTAATATGCTTATGTTGTTTTGTTTTTTTTCTTCTGGTTTATATTGATGTGAATTTTCTGCACTGCATAGCATGTGGTGACAGGACCAAAGGAAATGGCCTCAATTTGCAGCAGGGAAGGTTTAGATTGGATATTAGGAAAAATTTCTTCACTGGGACAGGCTGCCCAGGATGGGGGTGGAGTCACCATTCCTGGAAGTGTTCAAAGGTTGTGTGGATGTGGCACTTGGGAAGTTGTTTTAGAAGTGAATACGGTGTTGTTGAAGGGTTAAACTCAATGAACTCAGAGGTTTTTTCTGACCTTAATGATTTATGATTCTGCACCTCCTGGCCTCACCCAGATAAACTCAGACATCCTCTTTTGATAATCGCTTATTCCCAGCCTGGTCACTGGAAAGGACATTCACATTTGGGATGGTTCTTTGAGTTATTACCTTCAATAGCTCTGATAAGGGATAATGAATCAACTGAAGGTGCCAAATAGACAAACAAGGTGTGAACCACATAAACCTGGTGGTTTTGAGATTTCCCCTATTTCTACTCTTTCTGCAGAAGCACCCTTGGGGAAGCTGAACCCTCAGGTTCCTTTATTCTGGGATATTTCAGGGGTGGTTTCTGGATGCTGAAGGGAGGGAGCTGACCTGCTGACCCAGCTACCCATCAGCTCCTGGGACATTTGCAAGGCACTGAAGGGGTAAGAAAGTTGAGAAGACCAGACAAAAWAGAAATTTCCATAATATATAGGATTTCACTGTGTCCATAACCCATCAAATATTTGCTGAAACAAAAAATCCCCTAGCACAGAAGAGTCTGGCAGGTTTACTTGGAGAGCTGTTAAAACAGAGCCGTGGATGAAGAGATAAAAAACTTGTTTCTTTCATTGATTATTTCATACAAAGSCTTTTATTTATTAACTGTGAGTAAATTCTGTTGTTAGCTGAGTGAATGCAATTTCTGTGCAGAGGGTAAATGAAATCCRAGATTGTTTTTATTATTTGCATCATTAGCAACCAAGAGAAAACTTTCCTTTTCCAAATGTTGCCAAAAATGATCTTGTTGCTTGTTTTAAATTAGAAAAATTAGTAAAATAGTCAAGAGGCAGGTTCTTGATAYGCTTCTGAAAGGCATTAGAGACAGAACTCATCACCTGTGGAATGGAAATTACTGAATAGTTGTTGAGGTACAATTTGTTTCTATGAAAGAGCTCCACAAACTTCCTGATTAACAGATACCAGCCCTGCTGGGTCCCACAGAATTGTTACACGGTATAATTTAATCAGGTACTTGAATAAATTTCAGCATTTTCCAGTTGCTGTGTGCTTCCCCTGCCTCAGTATAAAGCAAGTCTAAGCCAGAAGGTTTAAAAGCCTGCCTGGCAGAAGGCAATTTCTCTACACGAGGCTTTCCCTGAGTCTGTTCTTYGCTCCTGTGTCCCCTGTGGCAGCAGAGCTTGGCCAGGGCTGTGCATCCATCAGCTCTGGGTGTCCCCACCCATCACCTCCCAGCCCTCCTGCCTGTTCCTCTACACCCTTTGAGCAGCCTCCATTCAGCATGAGATTATCATATTAATAAGGCCAGGCGAGTAGGGTGACCTTATTACTGGATATTCCTGCTGTATAATACCCTTGTTAAATACACAGACAGCGATGGATCTGTGAAAGGACCAGATCACATTATTAATGTCCATCACTTCACATCAGTGTTCTGCAATCAGAGCATTTCCCTAAGAGCTGTTTGGTGAAGGAACAATCTCTTCTGTGAAGGTAAAAGGAGAACAGGGTGTTTAATGTAGCAATGGTTTTAATGCTCTGCTTTATGTGTGTTCACGGACCACAGGCAGGCAGYGCTGCCCACAGGTCACCTGTTAATTGAAGTTTCAAAGCCTCCAGCTGATGAATGTTTTCTGGCAGCTCTTACAATGGAAATAACATTTTTTTATTTGGGAGATGTAGGTGAAATTTAAGATTCATATGAATGTAATTCTGCTGGTCTTYACGGTGAGTCAAAATCCTGCTCCGAGAGGGGAATAATGCAGGATAAAGGAAACCACAAAGGAAACTTGGTTTATTTGTTTGAACCTTAATAAGAAATGTCTGTACACTCGAAAAGCCAGGCCCAGCTGCTTGGTATCTTTTAATGAGGAATTCTATTTAATCAGTGTTGCCTCAGAGTGCCTGCTCCTGAGACTCAGCTCCTCTCTAGGAGGTGTTAGTCCTTTTCACAGTAAATGAGAAAGGACTCCTAATGACACCAATTAATAGATGTGAGGGCCTTGTGCCGCTCTTTATGGTCTGATGGGTCAGTTAAAATGAGACAACAAAACACACAAGTGCAGACAGGAACAATTTGGGCTCTTTGTGGAAAGATGAATGTCTGTGGTTTAACTARCAGGAGGAAGAAGGAGCGTGCTCAGCCCACCCAATTACAGTTCCTTTCTCCCAAGAAAATGAAATAATTTGGAGAGTTTGCAAACGTTGCCGTGTGTTTATGTACAAAGATAAAAGGGGCATTTTTGTGTGAGCAGGCATGCAACACTGCGGGCTGCGATCCCTTTGTGCAACTCGTAACCTTTCCTGGATCAAATGTTCATTATCTGCTTATCATTTCCCAGACAAAACCCCAGAAATAATRACTGTTTGAACTGTTTATACAGCTGAAGCTGGCAGGTCTTTGAGGACAATTGTTACAATGCTGACAGAGTGCTCTCTTCAGGGCAAGAAATTCTGCAATTACATCCGTGGCACTGGATAGGGAAAATGTTCATGAGAAACCATGGAATGCTAGAACCACAGAATAGTTTGTGTTGTAGTTTTTTCTCGTTTTATTAGCCTGTTCCCTAAATTTCTCGAGTCTCAGCCATATCCTTGAAGGATTTGGGTTCAGAAGGGAAGGGGATAAATAATTTTTGCACCTTGATTACTACATTGGTAGACAGCATACAAAGAGTGTGAAAAATCAACTATGAGCATCTCTTGGCCTTGAAAGATTCATGTCTCAYGCTGATCCAATATTCTCTCWTCTGGTAAAGCTCCATCCTTTCTGYTCCACATTACAAAAACACATCACRAGTTTGTGGTCCTGGTGATKCTCATTCAAACCATAAGATCTGSCTGACASGGAGTCAMRGAATATCCTGAGTGGGAAGGGACCCAAAAGCATCATCCGTACATGAGGGTTAGTGGAAACATTTCTTTATTAAAACCACCTCTGAAGTCACACTTTCTGTTCCATTTTACAACCAACCCATAGTATTTAGTGCTAGACATGYTTTTCTGGGTGTTTCAAAAATACACGGTCTGAATCATGGATGTGATGTGAATCCTTCCGTACCTAAAGGGCAGGGCATGGAAAA
>NW_026623339.1:366834-376066 GCF_030028575.1 Malurus melanocephalus | reverse complement strand
AAATCAACATTTTTAAAACTATAGCTGTGGGCCTGGGCTTGGAAACATTTTTTAAATAGTACAATAAGGAATGACAATTATTAGCACTTGACTGGTGCTATCTGATTCTTTATCAGAGGTAAATGTTTACTACATTCTAACATGTTGATTCATTGAGGTAGAAAAGATGACATGTCTTGAGATAGTAAAATGCTTAAGTATAATAAACTAGAAAATAAAATCAAACTTAAATTATGATATATGTTCATTTGCAGAGTTACATTAACAAGGTTAATTAAAAAAAAAAATTATCTCAGTTGCTTCAGAAAGCCATTGATTTTTTTCATAACCTCTTCCAACATAAACTCTGTTGGAAGTGTGACTTTGATAACCAGAGAAATTAAATAAATAAAGTGTGACTTTGATAAGCAGAGAAATCCCACCTTAAAAATAGTTGTTCATGCTCCCAGCTGAGACATCATTTCAGAAACCTTAACATTGTAATGCTTATTTATCTTTTCTGCATTAACTGAAATTAATTGATTGTCATATGTGATTATTCTTGGGCAGAATTGTCCTCTAACTTGAATCAGTCTTTGCTGCTCTTTTCTTGTAGAGGTATTGGCTGTTCAAAATATTATGTCCTTCTGGTTTTATTAACTCTTGTAAACACACCAGGTCTCTCTGGGTCCCAGTTCTTGCACAGACAKCTCAATGCACTGGCAGCAATTTTCTCTCAGTCCTTATATTTGGGGTTTATCAGTCTTGAGCAGGAGTGATAGGATTTTTTATCACGTTTCACTATCAGTGTCTCAGACAGCAACAACRCTGCCTTTTTATACTGATGCTGCATGAACTCCTCTGTACATTTGAAAAGAACATTTCTCTTGTAATTCTCTGGTTTCAAATCTCACCTGAACGTTTGATTTGCATTTATAACGACCAGAGGTAGATTTGAGTTTACAAGGTGGGTTATAAAGATTGTCTGAAGATGCAGAGCATTCCCTGGGGAGTGTGTTCAGTGCCCCAACCACCCTCTGGGGGAAAAACTTTTTCCTGAAATCCAACCTAAACCTCCCCTGACACAACTTCCTGCCATTCCCTCAGTTTTGGGACTGTTTCTAGCTGTAGCTCAGAAATGGTGTGTTCATCCAAACATAGCAGCATTCAGGCATAAGGCATGTCATTTAAAAAGGCATGGAACAGGTTTTGTTTTCCTTTGGAATTAGTTTGATGATTTTTATCCTTTTTTTTTTTTTTTTTTTTTTTTTTTTTTTTTTTTTTTTTTTTTTTTTTTTTTTTTTTTCCTGAGAACGTGGCAGCTGTCCATGCCTGCAAGAAAGTGTATTTTCTTAGAAAAGAAGCTTAATTAAGAGTAGTGACAGTGGCTATAATAATAAGATACGTGCATAAGTAATATATAGAATGGGAATTTATAGATACATCCCGARGACTTCACAGAAGGAAGGACTAACATGTAGAAATATTAATGTGAAATGTCCTCAGTGCCAGCGTTTTCATATTCCCAGTAGAAATACAGTGGTAGATGACACCTAGTGGAGTTTGGCATCAACTGCTGCAGGAATGGACCTGAGCCTAAAAATCTGGTCCTCCTTGGAGTTAAAATTTATAAAAAAATGAGTTATAAAATATTCCTGGAGCTGTTGCATCTCACTGTTCCTCTCTTTCTATTTACAGATATGAGGATTTTGTATCGTTGGTGAATTGCTCATCGTGTTAAAAAAAGAAAAAAAAAAGAAAAAATATATTTATATATATATAGTCACAATGGAACAGCAAGAAAAGGAAGCAAAAGCCTTTTTTGGCTTTTAATTAATTAATTTGTAAATATTTATTTTATACTTTTTGAGGTTTTAGGATTTAGAACTGTAAATATGCTATTTTTAGCTACTAAAATAGTGGGTCTATCTTTACATAGTTCATGGTGGGATTCTTGGGGTGTCCTGCTTAGGGCCAGGAGTTGGGCTTGATGGTCCTGATGGGTCCTCTCCAACACAGCATATTCTATGATTCTACATGGCAATTGTGGAACAAAAGTATACTATGGGAAAAAAAAACCCCATTTTTCCTGACACAAAGAAGAGTATCTATTGTATTTTTTTAAATTTTGTTGTTCTATTTCTTTTAAAAAAACTTTTTGAGGGGTTCTTTGAGTCATGTATTTAATGCAAACCTTAAGTGTTGATTTACTCGTGCATCAAAACACTCAGGAAGAAAAATATGAAAAATGTTTTCTTCTTTCCTGTAGCTGGCTCAGAGGTGAGGAAATAAGTGTCTTACAAACAATCTTGATTCTCTGGTAAAAATACAGTTCAGTACTTAATCTTACTGAATAAAATTCGTATCATAAATCCCTAGAACCATCATTTTCTGCATCACATTCTCACCAGCATCCATGTGCTTAGTTTTGTGGRCAAGGGTGGTTTGTGTTTACAGGGTGAATTGTGTTCATATTGGAAATTGGACTCTTTGGCAGTCTTATTTTATTTTTGTTTCAATTTTGTTTTCCAATTTTTTTTTTTATTATTATTTTTTTAGTGTAGGTCTAACTCACCTCTCTGGTACTCTCTTGTTCATGGACTACTTTGAAGAATTTTTCAGGAACTTCTCATTTGGGTGTGAATGTSTGGTGAGCAGGGATGTGCCAGGAAGTTTTGTGTTGATTTAGTTACGTCTCCATTGTGGACATTATAGCCACGGAGGCACAGTCACCTCAGAGAACACACAGAGCTGTGACATCTGAGGATGCTCCTGAGGATGGGGTGAGGTGGATTTGTCCCAGGAAAAGGCAGCTGCAGCATTGCTGTGCCTTTCACACCTTCTATATCCCTGGAGAAAATCCATTTAATAACCCATCTCCCCAGAAAGCTCCAGTGGCTGATGTTCCTCCCTGGCAGATGTGCTGAATTGGCCAGAATCCATTTTAATCTCTCGTTTCCTCATTGTGATAATGAAGCCTTGACCTGCCAGCAGATGGGACTGGCAGAGCAGTTCTGCTCGGTGCTGACACTGATCTGTGCCCGAGCACAAGGCTTTTCTCTCCAGTGGAGTGGTGTATTTAGTCAGGAATACAGGGTGCTGGAGTCACAATAACTTGGAGTTATTAAATAAACATGTGTACGTGCACCAGAACAAAATGATGGCTGAGTAATCTCTGCTGTGCTGTGGTCTCACCATGGATCCTCCTAGATTTTATGTTCAGTACAGACATGAACTTCCAAAGCTTCTTAAACCATTTAGATCAGAAGGCAACACAAGAGAGTGGTCAAATTGTCATGTTTCCATCCCTGGAAGTGTTCTAGGCCAGGCTGGACAGGGCTTGGAGCAACCTGGGATAGTGGAAGGTGTCCCTGCCCATGGCTGGGGGTTGGAACAAGATGGAATTTAAGGTCTTCTTCAACCCAAACCATTCTGTGATTCTCCTGCCTTGCATTTGGAGTCAGAGAAATTGCATTGCACAAACATTTTCATGGACAGTACCAAGGGATAGTAACAAGTTTAGTTCCAGTTTGGGAGTTCTTAGAGCACCTGTGACAATAATTCCACTTCTGCTCTGAATGGCCTTGTTCATTTATTGCATGAAGAGGCCAAACTACATTACAAACCCCACTGTATTGTTTTGGAAATACCCATTTATCTGTTCAGGTGAGGATTTGGCAGTCCCAACCCTGCGTAGTCTAGCACTAATAAAAGATGATAGCACTTTCAAAGTCCTGCTGGGGAATAATTCCAAAATTGTTTATTTTATTCCATCTCTCCTGAAGAAGAGGCGGACATGAATGTTTTTTGTTTCATTACAATGTGTCTGATTTTGAAGTTGCCATCTATTTAGATTGGTTGTGTCTGCACACAGTTCTATGGACTGGCATGGAAAGGTTGATATTTCTGAGGTTTTTTTTCCATTTGAGTGATGTGAGTGTGCCCTACACAAGAGTCAATTAGGTGTTTGACATCCAACAGAGAGAGCAGCCTCCTTGTCCCACGAGCTGGCAAAATCTAAAATTTGGGCTTTGCATTCAATCCTCACAAGTCTTCCCAGCTTCACTGACATTAGGATCATACTCTTGTGGGGTTTATGCAGTCTGGATATCCTGTTACCTGATGGGAGTTCCTATTTGCAGACCCTCTCCTGGCTGAGCACAGAGTCAGGTGAGATCACTTTGCTGGTCCTCAATCCCAACCAAGTTAAATCCCAAATTTTCAGGATGCACTGATTCAGCTGCCACCAGTGCAAATAAATCTGAGCCCAGTGGTGAGATCTGAGTTTGTTCAGTGTGTGCTGAGGACAGACTTTCCTCGAGTCAGTGCTTTGGGGCCCAGAGCACAGTGAATATACATAAAAATAAAAGATGAAAGTTTTGCTTTCTAGCAAAAAGAACCATAGGTATTAGAGAATAACCAGAGACCCAGTTTCCTGTGCTGCTGCTGACCATGATTCCTTGAGTGAAAATAAATTAAAGACCTTTTTTCCACTGCCAAAGACTTTCAAATATTAATCTTACAGCAGCCCACATAGCACTGAGGGCTTAAATACTTTATTTACCAAATTGGTGTTCAGAGTCTGCTGCGAAAGCTTGGAAGGACTCACATCAATTCATCTTTCCTTTCAGACATTCATCTGTWGGCAGGGCTGGCTCTTTGGGTGTTCATGTTAAGCTGCTGGTGTGCATTTCCTTTTGTTTGATACAGGCAAGATAAAAACCCCATTGTGACATTCTGTAAAATCCGTAGGTGTTGAGAACTGCAACTCTTGCTGGGGTGGTCAGGAAATACCAGCAGCAATTTGGGAATGTGCTCCAAAAATAAACTGTGATCTTCAGAGTTCAGTGTAGTCTGGGGAGGATCCAAGGCCAGGATGGTCCCTGTGCTCTCCATCCCATCCCCTGGGCAGGGCAGGGGTGATCCCAACARATGGAGCAGGGCACAGGCACTGCTGGACAGGTTGGCACTCAAGGGRAAAACCACATCATTKTCTGTTGGGAAAAAGAAAAGAGAGGGARGAGAATGGAATGAGGCTGAAGAGTGAAAAAYRGAATAYRTGAGGAAGCAAGGGAAACACTTCAGAWGGACAAATCTACATTGGAGATGTGTAATACTCARTGCAGAAAAAAACAATGTGAAAACAGCTGTTGAGTCTTATTTTTAAACCCCTAAGTATATTTACTCTTTTCTTTAATCTGTATTTTCCCACATTTCTGTTTTCTCCACCTTTCACCATAACTGTAATAAAATTTAGATTTATTTTAATAGMTAAAATTGTACTTTTATGTTGAAAGTATTGCATGAAGATGAAGTATCCTCAGGAA
Organism: Malurus melanocephalus; assembly: GCF_030028575.1. Taxonomy (NCBI): domain Eukaryota; kingdom Metazoa; phylum Chordata; class Aves; order Passeriformes; family Maluridae; genus Malurus; species Malurus melanocephalus. Next base: position 370,760 of record NW_026623339.1, on the reverse strand, counting down.
TGCACTCAATTCAGGGATATTTTTAAAATCATCACTTTCATTGTTTAATTTCAGTAGAGAAGATTTAACTTCACTTGATTATTTCAGAAATATTCTTAACTACTTYGCCATGTGGCTGAGCTCTGCTTTCATTGCTCTGATTTTGTGTCTCATTTTCTTGYTGGTGGAAGAAAAACTAAGATGTTYAGTGGTGWTTTTTCCACTGCTGCTGTTAAATATTATTGAAAAGAAATACTGTTTTGCTTACTACTTGTAACATGAACCCTACCTGTTAAGATACATCTCAATAGTCAGGTAGTGAAAGTAGCCAACTCTGTTACAGAGTTCGCTTCTTGATCATTTTGGGGTATTCAGAAGATTTTAGGGAAAAAAACAAAAAAAAACAAACAAAAAAAAAAAGATCTATTTCTGAATAATCTGGATGAAATTAAAGTGGGATAAATCAGCAGAAACTGAAGGTTTGTTTTTGGGTTTTTTTAAATGGAAGTTCCCAAGTCACAGTTTTAACTTACAAATGCAGAATAATGCAGCATATCTTCCTCCATCAACAAAGGAATTTTATTASAATAAGAAATAGTTCAAATCCTATAAAAATCAGTAAGACTCTTCTCAGACATCGGGAGGGCTTTGATCAGACCATCTGGTTCTGAGGTTGAGTCCTTTATAGCACCATATATCCTCCATACGTCCCTTACAACATCGTGACATCAATTGCAGGAGAGTTCTGGGTGATTCTAATTTCTGCAACTGCAGATCCATATTTTAATCCAAGAGCAGCTGGGGCCATGCTGGTAATCCACWCTGGTTTACATAAAAATTTCCTTCAGGGGAGAGCTTTCACATTTCTCTTTCTGTGTTAAAGAAAAGTGATTCCAGATTTTCAGGGGTTTTTTTTCAGATTTTTCTGCTGCTCATTTTCTGTGTGGTGCTGTGGCAAAGCTGCCTTCCAGCTGTGCTTCTCAGTGAAATTATTTACGGGACTTCATTAAGAACTCTATTAATGAACACAAACAAATTAAAAACAAAAACAATAAAAAAAAAGGGGAGGGTTGTTATAATGGAATCCCAGAATAGTGTGGGTTGAAAGGGACCTTTTAGACCATCAAGGGACAGCTTCCACTATCCCAGGTTGCTCCAAGCCCATCCAGCCTGACCTTGAACACTTCAGGGATGGGRCAACCAYAGCCTCCCTGGACAAAACATCTCTGGTCTTCCCCAAACAGCTATTTTTTCCTTAATCCAAATATTCTAAAGTAAAATATATTTGGGGATCTTGGCTTTTCAATGTTTCCCTGAGCAAACTTTTTGCATCTTTAAAATGATGCATTTTCAATGATGTTTCTTAAATGTGGAGACATGGTCAGGTATAAGAAATACACATTTGGAGGAGATAAAGGAAAATCAAAAAGAGAGCCTGCAGCTGCAGSATCTCTGCCAGTGCCCCAATGTGAAGCAGGAGTTTCTCTGTACTGGTACAGAGTGTCTTAAATTACCTGAAACCAGATGTGAGTGGTCACTGTCTGGTGAGTCCAAAAACGTGCAATAAATTTCCACAGGGAAATTTCCTGCAGTCAGGGTCACTGGGCATCCTGGGTGTGTAGAGACGACAGAAATCACAAGTAGAATTAAGAATTTCTAATCCTATTTTGGGGAGGAAATAGCTCAAGAAATTATGCAGGCACTCAGGTAAGGAATTAATGTGTGTTTTGATGATTCATGCCCTCGATGGGTTGTGATCATTGTTCACAAGCTCTCTACATTTTCTCTTGCATGGAATAAAAAATTGAAAGAGGAGACACTACAGTATTAGAATCGTGGTATTTGGGAGTAGCCTTAAAAATGTTAACGAATCTGTAATTAGWAGCAGGAGTGTTGATGGGAATTGTGAATCATTTGCTGAGAAGAGCAAATCTGAGCAAATGAAATGGTTCCAAATAGTGATGACAGAGAGCTATAGATGGAATTWGGGTATGGGATTATTTCACCTCAGTACCCATGAAGTAACAAAGGACATTGGTGGAAATGGAAAAAAAAAAAAAGTGAACAAGAATTCCATACAAAAGAAAGGAAGTCAGGAAAATACAGAGCAGAGTTTGGGAGATTTGATGGTGTTGTAAAAGTTTCATGGATAATGCCCAGTGTCAAGACAGACTGGACAAGTCAGATCCTGCTTCCCATTTAGTTGTGAGATAATCAGAGAAAAATTAGGTTGGAAGGACCTGTGAAAGTCTCTGTTCCAAGCCTGTGGTTGTCTTAGGTCACATTGCTCCAAGGTCTCATCCAGGCAAATTTGAATATCCTCAAGGATGGATATTCCAGAAAATTATAGGAAGAGCAATAGTAGAATAGAAATACAGAAAATAGAAATAATAAAAAGGGGAAAGAACCTGCTAAGAGATTGTGGTGTTATTTTGGCAGCTCAAGTACAACAAGGAGACAAGAAATGATGATGAGTTGATGGTTCAGGATTCAAAAAGTCCTGGGATTTTGGGAAAGAGGGAGGCTGAGGCTGTGATGGGCCAGACACCAAATGCAGCAGGGCAGTGTCAGGGTAATAGAGAACCAAAAAAATACATCAGAATTGTAGTTAAAGGGGCCAATATTAGGGCCAGACAGGTGTAGAAAAACCTGGTTCGGGAAAGTCAAGAAGAAAAAGGTATAAACAATTCCAAGACCATCTAAGTTGCTTCTGGTGGAGAAAAATCATCATGTGAAGTCAAGTCTCATCCAACCATGAGAAAATAATCTGGAATTAACTTTATTTGAGCACCACTGGACTGCTCTTGAAAGCAAATAAATTAAAATACGATGGCAGTCAATACCATGTCTTTGTGCTGAACCCTGTACTGATCCCTCTGTCCCCACAGAGGAATGCAGGTGGGAGAATATTAACAGTGCAAATAGATGGAATAGGGTGCAGTGAGATGCACAGAGCTAAGGGGAAGGAACAYGGGTTGTAAATGACTGGAATATGAAAAAGAGACAAGAAAAAGTGATATTTATTTATGTATCTGTGTGTATATATATATATATACACACACACTGGGATTCATATAATGGAAATGTAGAGATAGATGCAGGATCTCAATACACACTGCATTGTATCCCAGCACTCTCTGTGCCAGTATTTATGTCAATAATGAACCAGTCTAGCTGTACAATCAAGAAATACCCAGTGCAAGGTGTATGGTGCTTAAATGATCAATATACAAATTTCAGAATAAAGTTGGAAAGCAGCAATTTGCAGCTTATTGCTAGGAAATGTAGATTTTGTGTCTGTCAAATGAAGCTGATTCTGGCTTGCTGTGAAATGACAAAAATGCCTATATATTGAAGCAATCCAGAGTCATGGCCAGTGTTTTCAGTAGCAGTAAGGGATTTCTCTTAATTTTTCTTTTTGTTTGTCCTCCTTCTTCTTATTTTTTTCCCCTCTTTTTCTTGACTTTCTAGTTTGAGACAACTTCTCATTTGGCACCACTGAGGTGCTCTGCATTTTTAGAAATCCAAGGGAGCTTACCTTAAACCTTGCAGTGAGGATTTGAAGCTTTTTGGTATTCATGTATTCCTTTGGCTGGTGGGAGCTTGGGCAAAGGCAGAGAGGAGTCAGCAGTGGGATGTGGAGTTTCTGYCTCTCCTTTTGCTCCTCTGTGATTTTACCAAAAGAATTATGTCAATGAGGGGAGTCTGGCTGTTCAGATACCTGGAAATTCAAGCACACTCCAACTCCTGGAAAAATACATGAGAAGCACAGAGTGAAAAAGAAACCAGGTTACCATCGCCAGTACATATCCAATTATTTGCTGTTTGGCACGTATTTGGGTATGCTGCAGGTTCCTTCCTTCCTTCCTTCCTTCCTTCCTTCCTTCCTTCCTTCCTTCCTTCCTTCCTTCCTTCCTTCCTTCCTTCCTTCCTTCCTTCCTTCCTTC
>NW_026623339.1:364551-366669 GCF_030028575.1 Malurus melanocephalus | reverse complement strand
GAAAATGAACATCTGAACAAAAGATGTTCCACACCCTTTAAAAATATTTTCTTTCTTTCTGTTGTGAATTCATTATCTCAGGAGATTGTTTAGGTTTCAAAAGCTGTCATGCTCGATACAAAGAACAGCTCACGCCTCCTCCTTCCTTTAGCTCAGTGTGGATGTTGTGCACGAGATAGCTGACACAGAGTTATGATATTATCAGCATCATTTCACTTCTTGCACTTAATTTACCTCATTAACATTTTTATTACATTTTGTTGCTATTGCATATTGAGGAAACACAGTTATGAAGTCACCCAGTATGGGCTGAGCACCACCACAAGGCTCAGGGATACCAACGTGCCTTAAACTGGATTAAAAATGAAACTTCCCAGCAGTTCCAGCACCCATCCTCTCAGCAAAGGTGTGGGATAATTTATGACTCAGGGTTTCCCAATTTTCCAGATCACATTCCTGCAGCCTGACCAAATGATATGCTGGGAAGAAAAACGGTGTGGTGGCCACAGGACCGGTGTTTGATTTCAAGCCTTGACTCACCAATACTCCAGTGGGAAATGGTCTCAATAGGATGAGAGTTTGCAATCTGTCCTCAGTCACCATCAGGGCTGTAAATTCCCAAACCTGGTGCTCACCTTTGTGTCTTACTGATAATATATAGGAAATGTGTATTTATGGTATTTTAGTTACTGAAGATACTGAAAAAGATGGGGGGTTGTCGCAGATTTTAACGAGCTTCTKAAAAGAATGTTGGTATCCCATATATGATTCTAAGAAGTGTCTATATTACCCAAACTTTTAGAGTTCCAAGAATTTAGGAGAYCAAATTCTTCTGGAGATCTTGTGAATGTTTTCATCAGTATTTTTTTTTTGTTGTTTTTTAAAATGTGAAAGCAGTCTGGGTATTAGGAGCATGTAATTTCACCTTAATTTCTGTTCAGTGGTAAAGAACTGAAGGTCATGTCATTTATTTCAAAATCTCTTTTCCTTTCAATTTTGAGAATGGTTTTTGTGGCTTATGGACTGAATGTCATGACATTTTAATGATGACAGAAATTATATAGGCTGCATTTTTTTCTTTTTTTTCATAGAGTTTCTAACCATCTGCAACTTCACAGTAGAAAGCTCAGTTTAACCTTTAAAACTGAGTTCATTTGGAATAAGTGGCCAAAACAGTTTTTTAGATTGGTGATATCTGAGGATCTATTATATAAATAATTTCCTCTAAGCCATAATCACATTYGCTTTGGGTGTCTAAAAATTGGTAAAAAGATATTGTAGAATAATTTTGTTAAGAGGCTTCTGAAGTGAAAATGTATCTCAACCTTCTTTTAGAAACCCTGAGTTTCTGCAGAAATTTTGCTAATGAATTTTCTTTCTGATTCTTCTGACTAGGAGAGATTAATTTATTTTTTAATTCCATTCTATCCATCCCCATTCAATTAATGCTAATAGATTAATTTGTTTTCAGCTGTTACTATTATTTGTTTGGCAATAAAGTGTGTGCATCTGGTGAACTCCATCAGCCCCTCCAGTGATGGACACCAGGAAACTCTCAGGACTGGGGCTGTCAAACCATGCAATTAATACTAAATTTTCTATTCTGTTAATTGCTTATTGTGCTGCTTAGCCTAAAAACACAGCTGCTGGTATCTCTGCTTTACATGGGGTCAGATAAACAATTTGGGAATCATGACTCCCCCTACAACTTTCAGTGCATTCCTCAGATATTCACAATTCTTTCTGAGAACGATGTTAACATCACTGATGTTTCACTGCCATGGCTGAGCATCTTTCTCAACAGCTTTCAGGTTTAATTTTCCCTAAATCATTGTTTATTCATACATGGATTTCTTTGAGGAATGCATCCCCGTCTGCTTATCACTTCTATGCTTAGAATTAGACTTCTCTCATCCTAAATCAATTATTTCTAACAGGTTCAAAGCCATAATCCCTTTGGTACCTGGCAGCAGACAGAATTAAATGGATCAGGTGTGTGGTTTGAAAGACTGTTAAGGGTCTTAAAAATCAATTGAATCAAAGTCTGGTTGGGTTACACATAATCTCAGCTCAGGTASCAGCTGAAAGCTTTAATGTTTGTGTCTAATGTTAAAATGT
>NW_026623339.1:346653-364437 GCF_030028575.1 Malurus melanocephalus | reverse complement strand
CTGTTCTCCTCATCAAAATGTATATTGTCAGCATCAAAGAAAGAATATTTGAGGAGAAAAACCCACCTGTCTGCATGATTTGCTGTCCCAACTTCTCAGCCACAAGAGATCTCAGCCTTGATGGTCTGTAATAGTTTATTGAGAGGATCCAAGAGGAGCTTGCTGCCTAATTAATCAAATAATTAAGCATTGCAATTATTTAGCCTTAAATTAATATTAATAGAGTGCTATCTCTAATAATGGAAATCATCTGTTTCAATCAAATCATAATTTCACATGTTGCTCTGTGGCTTTCAGTTGTGCCTTTCATTTCCCTGTTGCCTTTGTTGGTTTATTTGTTTTTATTTAYACATATGTGTGTGTTTGTGTGTTTATGTACCAGAACAATTACTGAAAATGAGGGTTAAAAAAGCAGTTTTTATGCCATGAAGGTTTTTTATGGAATGCAAAAAGTCCTTTGGAACAGACCCTCAGTAGCCTTTTACCACTGAAGTACAGGAAATATTGTACCTGAATTAATTCAGGAATTTGAACCTGGCAATCAAAACAATGAGCGTGGAATTAGCGTCTCCCATTGCAACTTTCACTTTGCATACACAATTAAAAGTTCACTGGTCTGCAGCAAAGGGAATTATTTATTCTGCCCTTTATCTGTCAGAATGATTTTATGTCTGTCTTCCTCCTTTCAGAGAATGAGTTCAGGAAAGGGAAATAAAATCTTGACAAAATTGTCCAATACTGATGAATCAGGATTTTTCTAATTTAAAAAGAAAAAAAATCCCAAATATTTACTTTTTATGGGGTATTTTATTTTCTGTTTGCCATTCATCTGYAGGGACAAAAAGCTTCCTTCTTCTGTTATGGAGAATCACAGCATCTTTTAAAGATAGGATTAGAAAAACATGCAGGTGGAAAAGTTATTGAGTTGTGTGATTTATGTAGGAGTTCTCGTTGCTGTTGTTTATGTGTCCTTTGAAGGAGAAGATTAGCATGAAAAAAATGTGTGTCTTTGGATCAGTTTATCTTCCCAGACAAGCTCTGTTGTCACCTGTGAGTTTGAGACACAGAGTATCATGAACAGGTCTAGAAAAATTGTGTAACCAGGTCGGTGAGTAAGCTGAGAGTCATGGGTTTGTGCCAGAACAATCTTTCCCTTTTTAATGAATGAATTCAAGTAATTCATTTATTCGAGTTCCTGATGGGCGCTCCCTGCACATCCCTTTGTAGCACTAACTCTGAAATTAGCTTAGGGAAGATTTGGAACTAAAGAATATTCTGTAGCACTGTAAAAAAAAATGTGAAGGAGCCACCTCTTTTCCCTCCCAATTCTGATTTCAGTTTATTTCCAGAGCTGTGGTCGTTGCATTCAGGACTTTCAAGCTGCACCCTGCTGTGCTCACACCAGGCTGATTGCAGCAAAAAATGCAGATCTAAATGAGTGTTACACTCATTTTCTAGCTTTCATCTCATTTAATTTTGTCATTGTTCATCGTGCTCTTTTTATTCCATACAAAGAGGTGGAAATACCTTTTTGACAAAAAGAAACCTGAGGAGTGTGAAGTTTTTCAGAGTTAYGAGCACTGGGAAGCAGGAATGCAGACTGTTCTGCAGTCTCACGTAAAACATTTGCTGTCAAGCACCCACAGGTTCAGCATTGGTAAGGATTTTATTATTTGCTTGTATAAATATTCCCCTTTAACCGACCATGAGACACCAGGATGAGAAATTAGAGACTGGAAAGGGCTCCCTGATGCAGAGAAACCCATCCCAGTTTTACATCAGCTCACACTGACCCTTTCCTGCATAGACCAGGATTCCTCTTGGACATCWCATATTCCAATCCCTCAGCAGGGATATTTTTTTCCCTTTTATTTTATTTTTGTTGTGTCCACTTGTTGATGCATATCATGAACTAAAATATTCTGATATATATGGAAAATCTTTCCTTAAGAGAAAGCACTTCCTTTTCTCKTGGCATGAAAGAAGAAATGTTTTTGAAAGATCTGGATGGCTTCATAACTCAGGGATGATCAAACTTGATGCCTGTGTAAATTTTCCACTTGTTAATAGGTAATATTTCTTATTAACACTATCTCTGTATTGTTAGTGGCCAAAGTTATCTGGATAAATTATCTCAGAATTTCTGTGATTCTATGAAATTCCATGCTGTCCCTTTTGCACTGATTTTTTTTGAAGTCAAAGACCCAGAGACACAGAAAACTTTAGGCTTTTGATTATCAACAAGGGCTTTTTGATCTTAGAGTGACCCTCAGAGCTGAAAACAAAACTTTCTTTGCAAAACGAGAACAGAGACATCAAAGGTCTCTGAAATGYAGGGATAATAAGGTCCAGTATGTAGAAATCCCACACACAGCCAAAGCAAAGATGTGAGGAAAAGAGTTAACTGGCTATGATTGTACAGAAATGCTTCATGTCTGCTGTGTTTTCTGTCAGCTTTAAATGGGTTTTGTCACTTTGATAAGCTTTTCCAAGAAAAAAAGACAAAAAAAAAGAGAAAAAAGTGGAGTCTGTGAATAAATAGCGTTAGACCATGGCTATCAGGCTATGGCAGGTCATTTAGCAACCGAGATACTCCTTTTTCACTTCTCCTGCTGATCATATTTTATCCTGATTTTAATCTATCCTCAAAGGAAAAGCAACCCACAACCGAAGCCACTTTCTCTTGGCTGAGTTCAAAACTATCCACAGGAGGAGAATTCATCGGCCACCTACTCAAAGATGTGGTTTTGAGCACCTTCTAAGAAATTTCAGTTCTTTAAGAAAACACCAAAAGCTACAAGTGAAAAATCAGACTCTTAAAAAATCTGTCCTGAATCCTGGCAATAACAGAGTGTTAGCTGAAAATGTCTCCAAAATAAGCAGGGAAGGGAAMCAGGTGATCCATCCTTAAGTGAAGGATTCTAAAGCAACCCCACAGGATGGATTCTTTGGGGTAGTGGCCAACTATTTGTGCCATGCTGTTTCCATTGGAATGAAAAATCAGCTGCTCCCAGACTCTGATTTTTCTCCACATTCAGTTCTGTGGCCAAAGCATGGGGGTATTTGCTTTTCTCTTGAAGGTTTCAGCACCAAATGGAAGATAAAGCAGCATTCATAAAATAAAATTGAATTGTTATTCTGTATAAACACACTCAGTACTTACAATGCTGCTGCAAAATGTTGACAATGGCTGTTGATTTTTCTTCAGAATGGTGGGATTTTGGCTGGGATTGGGTTATTCTTGCAGAGATGTGAGATCATGGGTCACCAGCTCTATTAGGGGTAAAATCCTCAAGAAAATTTAGCCCTGCTGAGATTAAATCAATCTTAGTTGGCTTCCTATGCATCCCTTTTTTTTGGGCACCTTTTGCTGAGTACAGGCAGACTCTGCAAGCCCCACACACGCAATTCTAAGAGCACAGATCAAATATTTATTGGCTGCTACACACAGCAGATTTCTGAGCTAACTACTACTCAGCCAAGCWTTAATAGAGTCTGCCCCGATGCCATACCCTCTGCTGCCTTGGAGGTTTTCAGCCAGGTGTGGAAAAGTTCTCCTTCATTGCTCCTTGGAACAGAATTCCAGCTCCTTGTTGTGATTTTTCTTTTCCTTCAGATTTTTAGCAAGCTTTCCACAGGAAAGTGTTCACTTTTTTTTTTTTTTTTTTTTTTTTTTTTTTTTTTTTTTTTTTTTTTTTTTTTTTTTTTTTTTTTTTTTTTTTTTTTTTTTTTCCCCTGCCCAAATCTTTGAGCTCTATCTTCAACTCCAGGGGAGGAGATGAAATCCTGCAGGAGTGTTGGGAAGAGGAGCAGGTAGGGAGGTTGAAGGGCAGAGCTGATGGTGGAGATTTCAGTGAGGGAGAGAAGGGATGTGGGCTTGACAGCAGAAGGAATGGAAGCAGAAAGACAAAAATAGTCAATACAGAGCCAAATACTTGGTGGCTACATGGAACAGGGAAAAAAATGCAAGGGTTTTTTTTTGAGAAATTCTTTTTTTTCCCCAGTAAGTAGGAGAGTGAGCCCAGTGATTAATTGTTTCCCATGCCATCAGAGTGCAAATGAAACAAAACCAAGATCAACACCCCTGCAATGTTATTTTTATGAAATTTTAGCTTATGGGGGCTTGGGCCATTAATGATTTTCAGTTACCCACCAGGGCTCTGTATTACTGTGATGGAAATTAGCCCAGCTCCTCAGAAATTAATGAAATTCAGGAGCTCCTATTAAGTGTGAATTTGGTCCTCTGTGTCTGACACACATCACAAGATCCTTCTGTGGATTTCCCCTCAGGTTTGTGAGGATTTCACAGCTTCTTTCCGAGCTCAGTAATTCAGCTTGCAGCTCTGGACACTCACTCTCCTAATTTTAATAATTTCTTAAATTGCATCCTAAAATAGTCTAATTTTAAAACGCGTTACACCTTTCTGTAAATTCTRTGTCTACACTTCTTTTCACTTCCATGCAATATCAGTGGATCAGGGAGATGGGGGATTTSATAATTTTTGGCTCTTTAGTATTTCTAAACTGCTGGTTCATCCCCTGCAGCTGCCTTGCATTTTATAGGTGCACTAAATTTGATGACCATGAAGGGCTGTTAAACAATAGGCTGTGATAAAAATAGTTCCCTTTGCTGACATTATATGTTTTTTTCTAAACTAGCTCCATAAATTACATCAACAAAACTACCTGCACTCTTTTATTTTTTTTTTAGCATCTGATTTTTTTTAGCATCTGAGATGGGTAAACTAAATTGTCTCTGTAGGACCAAGAGCAAAAAGAAATACAGACAAGTGATGGGCCTGGTGGTTATTTAAATTAAATATCTTTGTTCTTACAAATATGGTTCTTTAAAGACTTTTCCACAGCACTGTTACTGGAGCATGTACCCAAGAAACTCTTACAYAATATCCTTGTTACAAGGTTTTTGTCGAGCTTGACCTCTGAATACAATTAACAAATTCCTGTATGAATTTCAGGCTAAATGAATTAATGTGAACTGGAAACATTCACTGACCCGGGTGTTTCTGTAAAAAAATTCCTATACTGACAGGACTGTAGAAAACTTGTGTTTATCAAATAAGGCTGATATTAAAATGAAACTTTTAATAGGATCATTTAAATAAGAGATAAGCATTCCATTACCTTGATCCAAGAGGTCAAAGAGGAAGCACCGTGAGAGATGCTGACAATTTCAGTGGAAGAAAAGCAAAGGAGAAAATATATTCTCCCGAGTCAAGGAAGAGATTACAGCAGAGAGAGGAGTATTTAGAGAGCAGGCAGTGTAAGGAAGCTGATAATAAACTGTATCATAACAGGCAAGGTCATTTGAAGWAACAACTGCCTGATTATTCAGCTAATCAAAAGAATCAGCCARGCTCTCTTACCTGCCTGTGTTCTGCAGCTCCACACAAGGACACCGACTACCTAATAAAAGAATCATAATTGCATGGCTGCACTCTCTTATCCTTCGCAGGGAAGATATGAAATCAAAAAAATAGTGTAAATTGTAAAAAAAAAAAAAAAAAAAAAAAAAAAAAAAAAAAAAGGACAGACAGACAACAACTGGGTGATAAGTTTTATTTGGAGAAGTTAAATTCTGGAATTTTGGAATGTTTGCATATTGAGTGAGATTTATCTGCCTCAAAATTTCAGCCCTAAGGTAACTATTCTAGAGAATCCCCCTTTCATCTTCTCTTTGGTTTGACTTCTGAAATGAATTTTTAAGGCCATTTTTCTTTGTGCAGTTATTCCCTTTCCATTCCAGAACACTGACCAACTAGATCTATTAATACTCTCTAATACAAACCAATATACTGATATATTGGTATCAGTATATATATGATATATATATAATACAAACCAATTATACTGATATTAAATATACTGATTCAACTCTCCAGCTTTTGTTGGAGTTACTTTTTTAATATCTTCCTTCTTACTCTGAAATGTGAAATATTTCATTATCAGCTAATATTTTATAAACACTTAAATAGATACTTACTGAACATGTCTCTTCCTTGGATATCAATGTTAGATGAATTATTACTSATCTTATTAATTATATTCTTAGTACAAATGTGCTAATTAATGATCCAATAACTCATTTGCTTTCAAGAAAAGTCCTTCTCTTACAATAGAAYATGAGGAAATTGTCAGGTTTCATCTAAGAGAAAACCAACAACCAATAAWTTAAATAAATWWAAAAAAAAASCTAAAAACCAAYCTAWAATTWAAAATCCTGGAAAGGAGAAAAAGATGTTTGAAACATCCAGACTCTGATCATATGGTGCTCTTTTAATTTTGCTTTCTGTTTATGTCCTTTTCTTTTAGCACTTGAGCTGTGGCATCCAGACAAAATCTGCTTAATTTCAAAAGGCAGTTGTGGATTTACACAATTTGATAGTGTTTCTTGAAATGCTGCCCTTTGTTCTGAGGATTCAAAAACTGCCTCAGYTTGTGTAAATAGTGTGGGAAGGGGRGTAAAGTTGACAAAGATGAGCTCATAAATCAGTGATGAAGAGAAATCTGTCATCAGCTCAGCTGAATTACAAATTGAAAACAGGAGTTTCACAGTTGTCAAAAAGAGTATTAATTATGCCACATTTCCACTTTATGGCCTGGCTTGATTTTTTGTCATTACTTTCTTAAGATGTACATGTATAAAGATGGTTTAACAATATATTACAGTAATTTAAAAAAAGAAATCCACTTTATTTTCACAATTCTGTTTTCCTGCCTGTGTAACACCATCTATTTATGAGTCATCCACCTTAACAGTGGTGGTTAAAGTACATTTGATTCRAAATTCAAAGACAATTTTTAGCTCCCTATTTATTTTTCAAGAGCCCGTGAACATTTCCTTTGAACTGCACCATTTTATCATTCCCATTACATTTGTGAAGGCAAAGGAAAGCAGACCACACATTATTTGTCAAGAGTATCTTTGCTGTGCCTTGGCTTCACAGCTTTTTCTGCTCCAGTGATGAAAATGGAACATAATTCTCATATAAGCCCTTGGAGCAATGAACTGTTTCACCCTTCAGAGCAAAGAAACAGAAACCAATGTTACAGAAAAATAAGAGGTTAAAAAGCTATTTTTGGAAGAGTAGGTAAGTGCAGCTGAATCAAACCCTCCCTGCAATCAGCTCTCGACAGTTTGCTTGGGAAGATGCTGGAATATTACATTTGGCAATCACTGCCTCTGTTTAAGGCTCAATAATGCTCAGCATTGACATCCTGTCACGAAGAATTAGTTCAAACATGGGATCTGGAGCAACTCAGGAGGATGTGATATGTATGTAGGTGTTTGAAAAGCATGGATATAGGAAAAAAAAAAAAAAGAAATTGTTAAAGCTGATTATGTAACTCTTAGTTCCAGTGGTGTGTAGCTTGGTGGGAAGAATGCAATGAATACAAGGAGGATTAAAGCTGAAAATCAACAATATTTTACTGAGAGGGTCAAGACAAACATGGACTTACTGCAGTAAGCATAATGAGTAAAAGTCCCTTGACCAGTTTACTTTTAGATAAAAATAATTTCCTCATACGGGAAGAAATAAATCTGATGCTGAAGTCAACAGGAAGAGATTGTTGCCCTCTCTGAGAGCTCTGTAAATACAAGATGACTTTGCAGATATCTCCTGSTTTTATTTTTTTWWAAATTACCTGCTGTAGYCAAACTTCCTTACARAAGGACATCTCTTCCCAAGTAAAACTTTACCATTTTTTTCAGATAAATTTAGCAATAGAACAAAACACACTTTGTTTAAAAGTCTGAGAATCAAAACCAAAAAATCCTCCAGCTGGCATGGGGTCACAAAACAATGACAAGGAGACAGGGAAGTATTAAATTTAACTTCCAGAGGTCTCATCTACACCTGTTCTCTTTGACTCTGTCGTTGCATCAACTCATTAATGACACTTAAAATCTGAGATTTTTTTTTTTTTTTTTTTTTTTTTCCCAGACTCCACCTTTGAAAGTTAAAAACACGGATAATTAGTTTGTCCTACTGAATGAGGGAAATATTTTCTCAGGAATTTAAGGCAATCTCGCTGTTGTAAATCCAGTTTTTATTGTGTTCTGTATATACCTTCTTCCTTTCCCAAAAGCAATTGAACCAAAAGACAAAAAACACTCGGGTGAGGTGAAATTGTATTCTTGAGATGCTTCTCCAGATGTTGAGATTGCATCATCACTTTCCTTGAAAGGTGCTGTGTCTTTGTCTGGTCGTTCAGACATAAAAATGAAGAAAACAATCCTAAAAACCAAGTCAGGATTCCTTTCTGGAGGGTTAAACAGATCATTTGTCACTGAAGTCTTGTTACTTGGGCTGCTGGCAAGTCAGAAAGAAAAATGTTTTAGCGGAGCCATATAAAGATCCCGATGAAGGAGCTTTCAGCAGCAGCATTATTATCTGATAAGGCTGCAAATCTCTGTGGGATCTCTGCCACATCCTGACCAGAGATCACTGCTGGGCCTTCACCAAGGTTCTGTGTTTGCTAAAGGCAAAAAACAGCACCAGTTAAATTAAAATAGAGAACTAATGAGGGACCAAAGGAAGTATTTTGTCTCTGTTCTTATAATAGAAACTTATTTTCTCCTAAAGGCTCTCTCTCTTCAGTGCATCTGTATTTTTAGCAGGGTGGGCACACTGCTGGTAAAATTAGTTCTAAGAGCTCCAGAGAAAGCTGATAAATATTAACTACTTGATAATATTAAATTATTATAAAAGCAATACAAGAAATTCAGGAGATTTTTAGGATTATCATGAGTGATAGTGAGGAGCATGGCTGGAACAGAAATTTCAATCAGCATGAATATACATATCCATTTCTCTCTATATATATATATTTATATTGTATAAATAATCTTATATATGGGGAGGGAGAGAGAGGTGACAGGGGGAGATTATATATGGGACTAACCCTGCCTGTGCTAAACCAAATATAAAGAATCAGRGCCAGGCAGTGAATTCATTAATTCAGCAGGGGACTGCATTGGAACTTAGAGATGAACTGCTGCTTTTACCACTCCTGGAGTGAAATACAAGGATGGTTTATCCAAATTATTCATGTGACCTCACAAAGAAATTGATTGGATTGAAACTCCTGGCAGTCTTTTCTCTGAAGCTCTAAAATGAGCTASTTAAAAAATAATGTTGATAAAAATATATATTTAATCCTGACAATACAAAATTAAGTTTTTAATGTGTACTAATCAGCACTTCTGTCTGCTTCCACATGGGARTGATTTTTAGGAATAACTGTAATGGAAAAGCAGCAAAGCTCAGGACGTACCAGGCTGTGGTTACTCACACACTCGTACCCAAAAATCATCATTTTTAGCATAAAATCATCTACGGATATATAAATGTTCTTGTTAATAATATGTCTCTAGATCATTTCTCTGCATTCATTTACGTCATGGAAAACTTCCAGTGTTCACAGATCGAAGTATTACGTCAGTCTGCATTTAGTCAGAGATTTCAGTAAATCCAGTCCAATTTTGCCTGAATTAGGACTGAACAGAAACTTCCTAAAGACTGAACTTTTCCAAATATCAGCTATGAGAGAGCTTTAGTGCTGAACTCACAAGTGACAACAACAATAATAATTCCCCATTTTCTAAAACTAATTTATTAAATGTTACATAYAGAATGCAAATAAAGACACAAAGCACATCCCAGAGAGATTACAACCCAAGCAGAAACTGGATCAAATGTCTGAAAATCTGATATCACAGCCATATTTAGAAATTTGGTATATTTGGAAGTCATTCTAGCTTAATGGTTTGAGTAAAAGTGAGCCTTGAGGATGCAAAGGGTTTGCAGGAAATATGTGCATCAGATTAGCAAAAACAGAAGAAAGAGATTTGTAGTGGATAAAAAGAAAAAAAAATATAGGGGCGTGGCTAGATATGGAGAAATCAGTCTTAAATTCAGGTCTGTAGCCAAGGGAAATAGATATTGAGAGACCCTTTCTGGACAGGCCACATGGAGATGTTTTTGCTGGTAATGATGAGGGAGAGGACAAAGCTGGAGATCAGAGAGAGAGCAAAGAAGAGATGCTGGTGCCAGGTTTTCAAATAGACAAGACAGGATGGAACAAAAAAATTGGGACAAGAGAGGTGTGGTGAAAGAGCTGTTTTAATGGGAAAGGGTGTAAGAATGAAGATCACAAAGTCATGAGCCTTGGAGACAAGGAAAGGGAGACTCGTGTGCACACAGCTGTTTCAAGGGAGAGGGGAAAGAGAAACGGGGAATTTGTGATCAAAATGAGCAGTTTGTGTGAGATACCTCTGTGTGTATTGAAATTAAGGGTTGGTCTTTGGCTGGTGAATGTGAAATCTGCAGCAAGTCTGCTCTGGAGCCAGGCTGGGAGAGCTGGGGGTGCTCACCTGGAGAAGGGAAGGACACAGGGAGAGCTCAGAGCCCYTTTTGGGGYCTGAAGGGGCTCCAGGAGAGCTGGAGAGGGACTGGRGACAAGGSATGGAGGGACAGGACACAGGGAATGGCTTCATCTRAAAYCCCAGAGGGCAGGGATGGATGGGATWTGGGRARGAATTSWTCCCTKTGAGGGTSRGGRSRCCCTGSCACAGGGTGCCCAGAGAAGCTGTGGCTGCYCCTGRATCCCTGGAAGTGTCCAAGGCCAGGTTGGACAGGGYTTGGAACACCCTGGGACAGTGGRAGRTRTCCCTGCCCATGGCAGGGGGTGGAATAGGATGGACTYTARKGTCCCTTCCAGYYCAAACCATTCTGTGATTTTATGATAAGTGAAGTTTCTCTGTTTCCTTCAGTGACCTTTGAATGAGGTCATTACAGAGCTCCAGCTTTCACATCTCCCATCTCAATATTCCTATTCTCATTAAAGCATTATACCTAGTATGGGTTTTGCTTCCTTTTTTATTTTTTTTTTTTAATTAAAAAACCTACAACAAAGATCAGAGCCTAAAACAATTGGGGTGTAATTTAACTCTAACATGTTCTACACAGTACTGAATTATCTTGATTTTGATGGAGGTATTTTGAAGTCAGCTTTGACTTTTCCTAATAATTAATATAGTCCCTCTCAGCTCTGTGATGTCTCTCAAATGTCAGTTTATTTGGGCCACATCCAGAGAAGGCACTGCAGTGCTGTCAGAAGAGCTGCCATTCCTTGGGAAGGAGAAGAAAATGAAATCACTGCATATGACAAAAAATAAAAATCCCTCAATATACCTGTTAGATTCATTGTTTAGTAGTGTCCTGTCTGGTATATAATAGTTCTGATGAGTAAATTATTTTCTGAAACAGAACATTCTTCAAATAATTTCTAAAAGTGCTTTCCAATATGGAGCATTTCCAGACTGCAGATTGGGAGGGGAAGGATTTATTGTTTTATATTGAATGGCTCATTCCCAGTTTTAGATCACTGTAAAGTGTGTTTCTGGTTAAGGATATGGCTGGAATAGGCACATAAATTAACAGCTCTGCCTGTGCAAATGTATTTATGTGTGATCAATTTAGATGAATGAGCTGCTTCACTCACAGAGAAGTGCTTCCTTAAAATAATGGGGTTTTGGGTATACACAGCATTGCCAGAACTGAACTTTGTGACCGCAGCTGAGATATTAAACAAAACAGTGACTACAGCGAGTAGGTTTTTTTTATTTTGTGTTTTAAAATAAAAAGGAAGAGCTTCAGTATTTATTCATAAGAAAGGAAAACGATAAAATCACAGAATGGTTTGGGTTGGAAGGGACCTTAAAGCTGATCTCATTCCAAACTCCTGTCACGGGCAGGGACACCTCCCACTGTCCCAGGGTGCTCCAAACTCTGTCCAGCCTGGCCTTGGACAATTCCAGGGATCCGGGGGCAGCCACAGCTTCTCTGGGCACCCTGTGCCAGGGCCTCTCCACCCTCACAGGGAACAATTCCATCCCAATATCCCATCTATCCCTGCCCTCTGGCAGTGGGAAGCCATTCCCTTTGTCCTGTCCCTCCATCCCTTGTCCCAAATCCCTCTCCAGCTCTCCTGAAGCCCCTTTAACCCCTGGAAAGGGCTCTGAGCTCTCCCTGTGTCCTTCTCTTCTCCAGGGAACACCCCAGCTCTCCCAGACTGTCCTCTGGTCCTCCCAAATATTTYCTTGTTCTTCTTCCCTTATATCTTTACCAAATAAAATATGCATTTTATTAAAAAAGGACAACAAATCTCGGGTGCAGTGGTTCTTTAGCAAGGATGTAGGTGAGGACAGTGCACCTAAATCTGTCCTGAGCCAGCCAGGCCAAAGGAGGATAAATCACCCCAGAACACTGCTGAGAGCACTGCTAAATCCTGTGCCAATTTGGGGTACAGACTTCAAGAAAGATAAAGTCTGATCGAAAAGGAAGGTAAAAATAATGATCAAAGATCTAGAAAATATATGACTGTGGGAGGAGATTGAGTGAACCGTTGTTTTGTCTGGAAAAGTGAAAATTGCACCCATTTTTCCTCCAGGTCCCAAACTAGGAAAAAGAAAGCTGCTGCAAAGTGGAATAGAATAAACAGGTTTCATTTTCCTACTGGGTGGGAGAAATAGTTCTGGAATACCATTGCAGCAGGGAAGGTTTAGATTGGAATTAAGGACAGTGTAATAGGAGTAATGAGAATACAGCACAGAAGGATATTGCCTGAGGATGCTGCAAAATCCTTATCAGTGGAGGGATTTGATAATAGCCACATTTGTCAAGAATGATACAATTGATTTTGACTTTCTGCAGGCARGCGAGCTAAATAGGTTCTTAAAATGCTTTCCATTTTTTTTTTCTGTCATTTTAGCTTCTAAATAACAATGTTGAATACACTTGTATACTATATTTTACAAAATGAAAGTATAAAGACCTTGCTGAATTAAACTGTTCCCTATCCTTGTCGCCAGAGCCATTTGGAATTGTTAAAATTTTAAACCTGCTCTGAATATGAACAATCTTGAGTTAGTGATGCCCATTCTTTCTTCTGGCAGCCTTCCTTCTTTAAACGGAAAGAAAAAAAATTCTTGGAGTGAAAGCCAACTGAAAAAAAAAAAAAAAAAGCAGTGATCAAAAATAGTCCAATTTATAAACTAGTAGCTTAATATAATAAACCCAGAGATTTACAGCYCTGTCCTACTCTACTTTATGTTATATATAAAAGAAGGAAATRGAATAAAGCTGACAGCATGTCTTGTTTCAATCTCCAATTACACTTTATTTTCAAAATCACTAAGCAGTGGTCTGCCCGTGCTGTCAATCAACAGGAATTTCCATTACCTCGACAACCAGTGGTGTTAAGTCTGTCCWGAGTGAATTAGTGACAATGTAGGGATGCATTTCCAAGGAAAAGTGTGAGTTTGTGCTTTTCTGAGGTTTCATATGAAACCTTGCTGTGAGATTCTTTCTGCAGCTGCCTCCAAACCTGCTTGGAGACTGCTGGCCACTCAGTAATTTTGAATCCCAACATTCCTACCCACAACTTCTAATGGAAAGGTTAGATGTTCCCTGACAATTCCTGTAATATTCCCTTAATCCAGTTTAATGGTTTAATTGTGTGTCCATTTGCATGCTGTCAGAAACTCATGAATACACATGTATATTTTACTGAAATATTTGTGTGTGTAGGTTTCTTTAAATTAAGAAAATATTATGAGATGACATAAGTGAAGTAGGTCTGAATTTTTCAAAGCAGAACGCAAAATGTTCTAGTTCCTAAAAAGCAATATATTATTGACAGTTATTTGGAAGAGTCTTAATTTGATTCAGTTGCAATAGRAGATTAAAATGCCAAAATTCTGGGCACAAGTAGAACTTCACCTTCTGTGCTGAACTGTATTTACAGTTAGCAAATGCTTTCTAATATGGAATCCAAATCTCTTTTGTTGCAAACTGAGCTGATTGTTCCTTATCTTACCCTGAATACCCAGAGAGGACGATTGAACAGTTACAAAATACTTGAAAATCTCGTGTCGATTTGCAGAGCCACTTTTATCTGGAATAGAGTTTCTCATCCTGTGAATATCATCTGATGCTGTTCTACAGGCAGSTGAGACCAGCTTAGATTGAAAGTATTCAATTAGCTTTAATTCAGCCATTTGATATGCTGGTGGCAGTACCTTATTACCAGGATTATTCTTTTTTTCTTCGCTGACATTAGGCAAATCTGTATTTTCAAAAGACATCACTTACCTACCTGAGGAAATTKCTCTGAAGTGGGGTGTGAATTTAGAGCGCAACAGTTGCTGAGCCCTGCTGGGAAAACTTATTTTGCACAATCAGACAGAGATAAAGGACTTTGCTGGAGGTGGTTTCAGTTATTTTAGTGGAATTTACTGCTTAAATTATGGCTGTTTCTGGAAGTAGCTGTTCAAAGTCACACTCAGCAGGCTGCTGTCCTCTCTGGTGGGATGTCCTTGTGTGGCTTGGAAATGTTCTTGGTGGCTTTGAAATGTGAGACCACTCATTTTCTATCCATGCAAGGAAATGTTGTGTCCAGAGCCCTGGCTTCACACTCCYGAGAATCCTCCAGATATCTGGGGGGAGCTGATACTCCCTTGCCAGCATAATTCTGGAGAAGCTTCACTTATCTTTGAAAAATATGAAATCAGCCAGCTGAACACACAAATTTAGCAGAAACTTCCAGAAAAATGAAGGCTGTAACATCACTAGARGAGCAGAAACCTTCTGGATTAACCAGACTGTGATCTGAAATCAAGTCTTTTAGTTACCATGGCAGAAATAAAACAATTTTTTTTTCTTCTCTGATGGCATTGATATGTTTCAAATCTCTCACCTCTTTCCCAGAGTTCTAAGGGAATGGTTTAATCACCTGTGTTGATGTTTTATGAGCTGTCAAGCACTCCTAACAAAGAAAGTGAAACAACAGCAAGGTTATTGAGGAGCACTCCATTGATAGGTGAGAATTAAAGATTGGTGTGAGATTTAGCCAAGCTCCTGATGGAGTGATGTGTCTAAGGGAAAAAAAAAAAAAAAAAAAGAAATCTGTCTCCAGATCTCTCCAGACGTGCTCCAGTTTAATCAGCATCAGCAACGCTGAGCTCCCATCTGTGGAGTGAGGCAAAGGGAAAAAGCTTCGTAACCAGAGAGGTTCTGGTTCCTCTGTGATCCTGSTGGAATTGTCAGTCTTTTGGATTGCTGTGATAGACTTTGAAATTAACTGAGCTGAGCTACTGACTCCTAGACCTAGGACAGGCTGTGAAAGCCTACACGGAATGGGAAGATTGCAATTTATGCACAATTAGCTTGGCTGCCTGTGGTGAGGGGTRAAATCAACTCACCTACAGATTTTGTGATTTCAGACATTATTGCCACAACAGTTTTAGGCCAACCTCCATTCCTTGGGAAAAAAAAGAGCACTTGATCCGTGTTGGGATAGGAGACATTCATGTTCCATGGGAACAGTGATGGCAATGGCTCCTTCTCCTCAGTGACCCTGGCTTTGTGCTCTGCCAAAAAGTGTCACATCTGAGGCAGCAGTGACAGAATCAGCCCAGCACCGTGATCCACCAGTTTGTGAAAATACACGCCAGCTCTGACGCTGAGCTCTGAATTCAGGTGTGGAGGGTTGGTTCTTTATTAACCACCTCTGCTGTATTTAAAACTCCTGTGTCTAAAACTGGGCTCTTTGCCTGGGAATACTCCTACTCCTTGGCAGAGCTGGAGAGTCAGGACTAYGTCTCTTGATATAGGTTTGTGGCAAATGCCAAATGTGTTCCTGCCTGATTTTGTCATGTCAGCTGCCATTCTGCCTGAAGAACTGTTGAGGAAATGAGGCAGATTTCCACTGCAAAATGCTGAAGTATTAATTCAGTTMTCGTGCCAGCATAGGTATCCTTGGAAGATAAGATTAACATAATTAAGAGATTAATACTAATTAATATCATTAAGATTATTAGAGATATAAAGACATTAAGAGACTGGTATTTATTTCAAAGGAGGCATATGTTTTATGATACATTTATGTTTGTTCACTTGCATTGAGATGGATTCAGTAACAGGCTCTGAGCTTGTGCATAAATCTGCTTTACACAGCACAGGATCTTCCCATTACCCTTCCCTTCCTTCTTGATTCAGTCCTGTGGTCAACTGAGTGCTGCAAATGTGATGATGTTTTCCCTGTCTCGAATAGTCTGAAAGTTTTCTGTAAAAATTGTTCATCACTTTTGCTGCTGGCATTTTTTACCAGCTTCCCAGTGACCTTTCTGGCTTCTGCTGGCCCTGCTCAGAAAGTGCATGCATRTATATCCTGATCTTCAAAGGTCTTTCCAGGGATGACAGACTTGCCTAGGACATGTTTTCCTGTTCCAGATTTCCTCGGAGGCATCATTTAATTGTAGCCACATTATTATGTCTCCAAGTACACAGCTGTCAGTRGCTGTTTTGTATGGGAATTAAGTATTTTAGGGCTGGCAATGTGCAGTTTCCTTAATTTTGTGAATGTCAYGGCACTCTGGTGCGAGTTAAGCAACTTAGTTCATTTTCTGGTAGTCACAGGAAGAGCACAAAAGTGATTTAGGTAAAATCCTATTGCTCTGATCAATCCAAGGCAAGAGGATCAATTGGCAACTTCTGAAGCTGAACACGGAGCTTAACATTTCAGTTCATCTAAGCAAGTTCCCAATCCTGTGCTATAAATAGATGAGCATATATTGCTTAAGAAAAGATAGACTTACTCTAGAAAATATGTTTCTTTTGAAGAAAACCAGTGGCAAAGRAAGGATTTGAGGCAGGAAAGCTGTTTTCTAAGTGGCTTAAAACCCTCTACATTTTTCTTCATTGTCCTCCTTGCCAATGTCACAACTYGAAGAGAGTTTTCCTCAGTATCTTTCCTTCTGGTTGCTTCAATGCTCCCTTTTTGCTGTGTAGGCTGTTCCATTGTTGGCTCCCCAGGTTGTCTATATTTGAAATCACAAGCAGACCAATAGGCCAKGCTGAGAACTGCTGCTTCATATGTTTGGTGTCACAGCTATTTAGACACTTGCAATTTCTTTCAATTACCCASTTTTATTGGAATCTGTTGCTGTGGTCTGCTAGCCAAAACAAGGACTTCACTAAAAAAAAATAAATAAATAAATTGCTGGCTAATATTATTTGCATGGTAATTGCTTTACAGTGCCTATTAAATCAGTGTTTCTGGCACAGCTCTGTGATAGCAGAAACACAGATATTAATATACTATGACAAAAAGCTTTTCTCATTTTTGGGGTTTTATTTTTTTAAATTGATTGCTGTTTCCCATGGGAGGGCTGGGTGGGAAATGGATCTGTTGTTCCCCTCAGCTTGGTGGGATTATGACATTCATTACATGGGCTGGGAAATGGTGATGTTTGTAGACATCCAGGGAAATTTTTAATGTTCAGGAAATGTTTAATGGGACAGGGYCAGCTCTGCCACAGAGTTCTTACACCTTTATGACCCAGCTGATGGGCACAGGAGCAGGAAATCCAGGCTGTTTGCAGCTTGAAAATGCCTGGTGACATTGTGCTGTTCATCAAATCCCCRCTGTGCCTCCCCAGTGCTGTTAATCCAAGTCCAGCACCTTTGGGCCAGGCTGGATTTACTCTGAGCCTTCACAATCACTGTCACACATCCTGATGAAATGAACTCTGGGTCATTTTCTGCTAACAAAGGTTTCTGTATTTCCTTCTGGGATGTGCAGGCAGGGAATGAATGAGCCCTGGGTAACTCCTAATGCAGGATGGATGAAGCAATGGTTATCTCGTGGTTTGATCTCAGTTTAATTTCTCCCTCCAGAGCGGTGTTGTATTGAGTAGAT
>NW_026623339.1:342764-345223 GCF_030028575.1 Malurus melanocephalus | reverse complement strand
AACATGACAAATATAGGAACCAAGAGACAGGCGTGGAATAATCCTGAGCCTAATCACAGGAAGGGAATTGGAGCTGGGCTGTTCTTGCAAGCAGTAGAAAAGAGTCACGTGGGAGGTGCAGCATTGTCCTTTTTAATCTCTGTAGGAAGAGACTCRGGACAATTTGGGAAATGATTTTTCCTTCTTGATGGTATTGCAAATGTTTTTCTGAACTCGAGTTTTTATGAGATTGCTGCATCTGCAAATCTATTTTCCCTTTCTTTCAGTGACAAGATTCCTTTTTTAATCCTCTGGAAGCACAGAACACACAGAGAAGAGGCTTCACAAATAATATCTGCAATATTATATTATTATAAAGAAACTTTCTCTTGTTATCTCCTGGAAGGGGAAAACAAACTCAGCCAAGGTTAGCTACAGGTTAGGAAAAACTCCTGAAGTAGGGTCATATAGGAACATTATTTAAAAAGARAAATAAATCYGTGCAACTCTTTGCTGGTTGCAATYTTTATGTGTCCAGGTGAGCATCAYCTGCAYTGTAAAGCTGCAGCTGGGGCAAGGCTGGTTTAATGTTGTGAGTGGTTTGTCAGGCACACCAGGAGGCTGAAGCAGGTGTTTAGCATAACATTTAGGGTTGTTTTTTTTTTGGTTCTTTTTCCCACTAAAAGCAGTAAGAATTTCAAACAGAATCCAGACCTCACTTTGAAGTTTAACTCTGCTGATGTTCAGAGCGCGTGGTCACTTCTGCCACCTTTGTGTCACCCTGGATGTTACAGAAATGTAAAAATTTGCAATTGAAAATAGAAATAAATGAAGTTATTGAGGAGGGAGTCTTATCTATAAATATGAAAAGCCTGCTCAGAGCAGTTTGCTCTATTAAGGTTTTCCTCCTCGTGGTAATTCATTGAYGTGCCAGGTTTCAGTGTCTGGGGAGAGAGCATCCGTAGTTTTAATTCTTTGAGTGSTTAAAGTAATTCAGTTATCATTCAGTTTAATTAAATGGCTTTTAAGATTTCATTTTATAGCAAGGAAAAATGATCTATCAATGAAGTGATGATTGAATGTTTTCTGGGGTTTGGAGTTTTTTTTTAATTATGGCAGATATTGGGAAAAGCCTTTGAGATAACTGTAATAATAAAAACTGCTTCTGGTACGCCATAAAAATATGATCTAGAATGAAAAAAAAAAAAAGTGGTTGATATTGTTAATTAATAAGGGACAAATTAGTCTGGAATATTCCACTTGATTTACCCCAGTAATGATATTCAGGGAAAATCCCAGGTTGCACTTGGCTGTCATTCTGAAGAAGCCTCTTTCTKTCAATGTCTTGAAACTCAAGGCCCTGTAAAAAATTAGAGTTTGCCTTTTGYCATCTGTAAGGAGGAATATAGGAAATAATACATTATTATTTGGCAGARTAAGATGGAGAAGTTGTATGGATGAAATCTGAATTTCTTATATAAAAATAAGTGTAATATTGCATAATCTAATGGGTAAAAGTCCCTAGCCAGTGTGAGGTGCTCAGCCAAATACTCCAAATCTCTCATTTATAATCCCTTCTGTAGATATCAGAAATATACATCTGATTCTCTATAAGTRTTGATGGAAAAATAGATGCCATGGGTGGATCATTTGGATATCTTTCCATTTTGAGCAGACATTCAGCTTTATTCAAGTTTTCCTGGAAGCTTTTCCTGATATTTGTACCCATCCCCTTGATGCTCAAATGCCTTTAGTTATTTTTTTTTTTTTTAAATTATGCTGTTCCTTAGATTCTCCTTTTTTGAATCTCTCTTGGCAGAGGGCATAATTTGAACACAAAATTTGTCTGGAATTKCATCAGGAAAGGATAGACTGTCAAAGTTTCCCTGACTGCAGCCAGTAATGAATTAATTTTGTAATGGAAGAGCAAATTGCTTACATCATTATATAGAAATCTTTTGAATAATCCATTGTCTGGCTGTTTTTAACAAGCTCACATTATCAAGACACATCAAATATGGGTTCTTTCAATTTAAGATGTGAGACATAAAAATGTGCTTTGTTTGTGGTCTTATTCTTTAGTCTCTGTTGAATGAATTAATTATTTGAATTAAAATAAGGGTCCTAGCTCTGAACTCCATCTAAGGCACCACAGGACACAACAAGACATGGTCTTAGATAATCAACAGGTGATTTCAGAATAATTTATAGAAGGGCAGCAACCCTGCTTTAATTATTAAAATGCATACAAGAGTGTGTAGTGTGTTACAAGCCTTAATTAAAAATACATTTGTGGGTAATTTCTTAGCAAGTCATGTGTAGAAAGGGTTAATTTGCCTCCCTGTTGAATACATAAATTTACCTGTGTCTTAAAAAAACCACCGCTAAGGGTGGCAGTTGAAGCAGAGATTGATGGGAAGATTTTTACAAGAAGCAAATTTAATCCCTTGTGACTTCTCATCTGCCCTACAAGCACAGTT
>NW_026623339.1:338350-341994 GCF_030028575.1 Malurus melanocephalus | reverse complement strand
TAAAAAAATTAAAAAAAAGGAAAAATATCCATCTGTACAACAGCTTCTGCACTGAGTACTGACAAGAAACAACACAGGACTGCAGCAGGCAGTTTAATGAGGAATAGAAAAGAATAATACTTGGTGAAATAACATAAAACTAAAAGGGGAATTTAAAAAAGAGGGGTGTGTGCTCGTTTAAAGCCGGGTTTGTGCAGCAGCCGGCGGGGTCTGGCCACTAGAGGGGGGGTGGATCCACGTTTTTATCTCGTGCTTCAATTGTAGGTCCGCTTTCTTTGCCTCTCTCCTCGCCAAYTTTCCCAAATCATTCATCCTTTTACCTGTCAGGAGTTTATCCTTATCTAGCACTTAGATCCTTTCCTAACGTRGCCTTAACAGAATTTTCTAGCTGAAGCCATAGGGGTGATTTATATCGCRCTATTTAATTTCTTGAGAGCTGTTCCATTTGAGATGTCATTCCTCTTTTATTTTTTTCTTTTTTTCCCCCCCTCTCTGTGCACAGGGCAGAGATTTTAATGCAATACCCAGCAAGACAGTTGTCCAATTGTTGCCTATAACTTTGATGAACACTTTCCTTCTATCTTCCGTTTTTTTTTGCTTTCTATTTGACAATTTAGAATTTCATCCATCAAAGCTTCAAGCTTTATCTAAGCTTCATCCATATAAGCTTCAAGCCTTTGGAAGTCCCTTTGCACATCCTCACAGTTTCCATTCTTTTTTTTTTTACAATATAAATAATCTGTCATTTGAGAAATGCCATCTATTTCCTGATGGTAGCTGAGATGATTCAGCAGTCCCGGCTCTGGGACCTCATTGTGCTCCTTTTTTTCACTGTATTCAATAAAAGGCCATTGTATTTTTGGGTTCCTACCTAGTTTTCTGTGACCATGGAGCTTGTCTTATTTATGGGAAACAGAATATCTTGTCAAAAGCTCTTCAAAAAGTCCAAATGTGATTTGTTGTKTTCAATTCCCTGGTGCTGTAAACACCCTTTCATTTCCCAGTTTCTGTGACCTACAAAAAAATAGATCTGACATAGATTWTAGTGTTTGTTTTGAGTTTGATTTTCCAGGACTTAACTCACCAAATCCTCATTAAGAGTTTTCATTAACAGCCATAGCTTGACTCCTTTGCTAATGAAAAATGACAGATTGGGGCTGTTGTATCCTACACAGTGGGAAAAGATAACCAGGGGGGAAAAGAGAAGTTTGCAACTCTTTTTATTAGGAAAGATATTCAGTGTAACTTCATAAAACTACTCCCAAAAGGGAACTTTTTGGGAATTTCTTCATGCCAGCAGATAGAATAACCGGATGTAATTCCTAACTGTTTCTAGAATCAGGAAATGGACACATAAACCAGTATAATAGGGTTTGCTTCAATCTAGAAGTGCCATCCATCAAAACAACAACCTCTGGCTTAGCATATTCCCTTTGAAGCAAAAACATCATCTCCATGGGTTCAGTTCTGTGTGTAATAGCAGCAAAAATGTAAAAATAAAAAAAAAAAAAAAATACACCAAAGAGCCAGTCATGACAAAGCCAAGATGGGCAGAGGAATAAGCCCAGGGTTCAGCTCCATGGAACTGTGAATTTCTGGTTCCCACTGCAGGTGTGTGTTTGTATAAATCCATTTTGTTATCAAATACCAGCACAGAGCTTTGTGGTCCCCTGGTGAGGATCAGCTGTGTTGGTTATCACCTAAATCTCTTTCTGATTAATCTGTTACGGGCATTGTCCCCTTTACAATTTCTCCCTCTATTTTTTTCACAGTGATTTCCTCCATCCCATGTAATTCACCTTTTTTTTTCAGCTGAGGCTCTGTGCCCTGCACCTTCCACAAGCACTGCCCCGTGCAGAGGTTTTTATTTTGGGGTTTTTCCCCCAGAGATAGTGAACAAGCAGGAGGAATACAGCTGACATTGTCTCCATGATTTCTTCATCTTTCAGGCCATAGTATGCACATTTAATTTATTAAACTCCAKCAATTACATAATAAATTCATGGCATCTAGTTGTTTGGGAATTTGATCTGACAGGAGCAGTTCTGGGCTGTTTAGGAAGGGAGTTACGGTGCAAGGGGAAGGTTTGGGAAGGTGCAGGCAGCTGAATTCTCTGGTAAAGAAACACAAGGTGTCCAATATGGAGTGAATTTACATGGAATTAAGGTAAAATTTGACATGCAGTGGCCTCTTTAGCAGGGGGATTACAAACCTTTGAGTGGCAGCCACAAATTTCTGTTTGCTGTTGAGAAAAAAAAAAAAAAGGCTTTGGGAAAGAATGTGGTTCAGAGAAATAAATTTTCTGTCAAAATAAGCTTTATTATGGAGGCAAGTTTAAAAAAAAAGTGGGAAAAAATCCCTCGATGTTTTATCTCATTATTATAAGCATTCTTTAGTGTTTACCAGGCTGTCTGAGCAAACCACGCTGTCAGGGATGCCCTGGACCACAGAGACAGAGCCAGTTTTACTCCTGGGAGCTCGCTTTACCTCTCATCCTGCAAAGAGGGTTGATAGCAGACGTGTTTCAAAGGGCTGACAGTAGTGAAAAGACTCAATACCTCAGGAATTCAATAGCTGTGGACTGTTCTYGCAGCTTAGTTTGGGATTTTCGGTGTTTTCCTCTTCCTCCTCCCCCTCTTGTTTTTGATTYACCCTGCCTGTGAGGTTCTGGGAATGAAAAATGTGAGAATGGGTAARAAGGGATAAAAATTAGAGGGAAAAWATRTATTTTGAAAGRTATTCAGAACTGTGTTTTCAGTTTGAGTCCCCCAGCTCTCAGTAGGATGTTTGCTCATGCCTTACTATAACCACTAGGGTACAGAGGTGTGCTACTACAGGGAGATCAGCTACACATAAGCTTCATTTTTTTTCATTGGATCAGCCCTAAAATCAATTTGATGTGTTCATGCATAATTTTTAAATCTCAGATTTTACCCAAAAATACAATTTTCAACCCTCTCTCTGGGGCCACTCTCTGTTTTGCTCTTAGGAGAAAGTTACACCAGCAAAAAGGGCCAGATTAAAGTTGGGAATAAATGAACAACTGGGCTTAGTGTGGAATCATGTCAGTCAGAGAAATCTGCTGTGCCAAAAGCAATAATTCAGCAATGAAGTAGATTTTTCTACTTACCTATTGCCTTTGAAATCTTGGATTTAGTCTTTGTTAGCTCAGAAATTGAAGGGAATTGGTCATGTTCCCATAGCACCCGTGTTGAAAGACATCTTTCTGGCAGTAGTTACTGTGTCTGGTGAGGATGTGAAGAACATGAGAGCAGGGGAATGATTTCAAATCAAAGTGCCTTAGCAGAATAGTAGGTGCTSTTTGCCAAGCATGGATGCACATAATATTAATCCTTCAGCCACTGCAASATATCTGATTTTTATAAAGTGATGTGCCTGTTTGGATTTTTAGGAAGAGGAGAGGTGAAGGAAAAGGTGAAAAGCTGGTGTTTATTTTCAACTGAATTTCTTCTCTTCTAATGCAAATCTGGGACTTGGAGCTCAAACTCCTTTCAGTGCAGCCTCTTCCCTTTGCCTGTCCCCCCCAACTATCACCCCAGCAAAGGCAAGAACAGTAACTGCTTTAAAGCCTCAAGAATTGTGCCTGAATGCCAACAAGTGACGTGATCTTTATAACAGAAAAA
>NW_026623339.1:320479-337440 GCF_030028575.1 Malurus melanocephalus | reverse complement strand
TAAGAAATCCAGCCAAAAAAATTGGTGTCAGAGGCACAGAGCTGGAGCTGAGCAGAGAGAGGGATGGATGAGGGGCACATTGTGCTCCAAGGAGCAGGAGGTGGCGGAGGAAATGACGGGGCTGGGGGCACGTGTGTTTGGGGAAGCGTGTCTGACTGCATCTCCATCCTTGGAAAAGGCAGGGAGAGAGAGAGAGAGAGAGAGACAGAGGGAGAGATGCTGAGCATCCTTCTTAAACCTCTGCTGTTGTCCTTGCCACAGCCCCAACGTGGGAGGGGAAAGCACGGAAAAAAATCTCATTTCCCGTGTGTTCACAGTGCCCCCMTTGCCTTCTCACCAGCTCTCATCTTCCCTTTCATCCCATCCCTTCACCCCTTCCTTGTCTCTCTCCTGCTGAATGAAGCTATTTAGTGTTGTACCCTCCTTTGCAGAAGCTGTTTCATCCCTGCTCGCACAGTTTTTAAAACTGCGTCCTCCACCCACCCTCAGTCTTGGTTTTTCATCAGTGCCCCCTCTTTAGGTTAAATATCTGTACGAAAGGAAAAAGCAGAGGAATCCAGTGACACCCTGATTTGATTACCATTTCTCCATTCTTTCCTCTTATCTTTTGTCTCCTCTTAATTTCATTATTAGCACTGCTATTATTATCATTATTACAGCACTAGGAATGAACTTCCTCATTAAAAACTCCCTTTTTGCCATTCTGAATACCACTGTGGAAGCTGGAGAGGGGAGCAAGGGGAGGGAGTCTCAGAGAGTCCTTTTGCTGTTAATGCAGAATGAGACACACAAGGAACAAATTTAGTCCATCTCAAAAGCAAATGAGGGTTGGTTTGTTTGGGGTTATTTATCAGAACTGAAGAAAACGATCAAATTGACTCATTTCAACTATCTCTGGATGCCTTAGCCATAAAAACATGCAGAATATATTAAAGCATACAAAAATATCCTCAAAAATGGTCTCTCTGTGGCACAGGTATGCAGGGAGTGGTGTCAGCCTGGGACAGAGCATCCTTGCTGTGACCACAAGGAATGGGTCATCCCCTGGCCTCACCCCCTGCAGCACCCAGACAGCCTGGCAAAGGAGGGAATTGGCAGCTTTAACACAGAATTTCTTTGTATTTTATATTTTCAGGCCAGAAACAGAATGTGGTACATTAGCATTGATTCTGCGCTTTCATATTTTTTTTAAGTAGTACAGAAAAGAAGGAGGGGAAAAAAAAAGCAGAAAGGAAAATAAATCATCCCTTATATACATTCAAAGCATACACAGCAACAGTTCCTTCAGCACTGGGTGCACTGTGAGTGGGTATTGATGTCAGCAGCAAGGGAATGCATATTAGAGATCTGTAACACTGGTTCTGCTAAGCAGCTCCAGAAAAGGGAGTGCTTTTGCATGCTTTTCACCCTGTCTTGTGTGCAAAAAGCCAGTTAAATATAAACAAAGTAATGTTAATTACCTAATTGTAAAAGGGAGGTTAGTCCTATTAMGAGAAACATGAAAAAGGGCATGTTTAAAATATTTTCCTTCCTTTAATATTCCCCAAGCATTTCATGGACAAAACACTGTTCACAACTAACCCCAAAAGCATTTTTTTTTTCTTTTTTTCTTCCTTTTTGATTTTGGAGCCATTTAATAAGGCAGAATAAGGGCATCAAAAGAGAGGAAATAATTTATCTCTGGGCAGTTGTTGAACACGAAATGTGAAAGAAAGAATTAGGGAAAATTTGTCCCTGCAGTTGCTCYAAATGCAGTACAAATGTAATAACTCTCATATACACCAATGCAAGTAGCCTGGAGCAGGATGAATAACTGGATTTGCAATAGCTGGATTGAAATGACATACAGGCTCTTTTATTTCTTTATTACCCACATATATTTCATGTAAACTTTCAGCCTGGATGTGGGCACCCCGTGGAGTGCCTTCATTCCATGTAACAGCAGTTGACACCCTCTTTTCTCCAATAAATATTC
This sequence comes from Malurus melanocephalus, assembly GCF_030028575.1. Lineage (NCBI taxonomy): Eukaryota > Metazoa > Chordata > Aves > Passeriformes > Maluridae > Malurus > Malurus melanocephalus. The sequence continues at coordinate 335,465 of NW_026623339.1, read as the reverse complement.
AGAGGGTGTCAAGATCTCCAGAAATCCTTTGGGCATCACCAGGGGGTTGTCTCTAGAAGGGATTACCCTTAGAAAAGCTTTCTGCATGAGGGTTTTGAAATAGATCCTTTTATAAGTGCTGTTCTCTCTGTGGAGAGATCCATCCATCATCCTGCTCAGGGTGGCGAGTCATTGGTGGCCATCACCTCTCTCCAGGAGAAGTGGCAGCCCCAAAAATCAGCTCTCACTCAAGAAATCATTCCACCTTCAAAGAAAAACGCTCTGCTCAGTTCACTTGGCCAGGTTCATGGAGCACAGGGGTGAATAAATCCCACAGGCAGARCTCCTCACGTCTTTGCAAAGGCTGCCAGCACCAAGAGGCAGCAGGGATAACTCCGGAGGGGTGCGATCACTCGCGTGTTTCAAACACAACCCACAAATACGCTAAAAATACACGGCAATACAACCACGGGATGATTGTTTGTTGGGATCAGGCTTGTCTCGGGTTTACAGGGGCAAAAGCACGACTGCACCGACACGTTTCCTTACAGCAGCAGGGGGGATTTATAGAAATCGAGGCAGTTCATGTCTCATTTCACCATATGCAGACAGTATTTTAAGAAGCTTGGTTGGTTTTGGGAGCTTCCTGGCAGGTGGCTGTAACCAGCTCTGCTGGCTGGGGCTTTGGGGAGCATATTGCCCAGTCCAAAGTTAAGAGAGCCAATTTTTCACAGTTAAATTCACTATTGATTTCAGAGAAAGGTTTAATGGGGAAAATGAATATAGGCTGGCCCTCAGCTAGCACAGCATAAAGTACTTTTGCTTCAAACATGGTCAGGAACCCAAAGAGAAAAGGGGATCTGTACCTTCCTTCTCCCATCCCAGACAGATTTGTACATGGATACTCAGCCCCTCAGGTCACTTGGGAGTTTCAGGATGGATCAGGCCCTTGTGGGCTTGAGGCACAGAGAGAAAAATGTGCATTTGTTTAAAGAGAAAAAAGCCTGGCTTTAACAGTGCTTGCTTGTTTGAAAGCTGGGGGTGAATTTGCAGTGGCTTTAGGAAAAAAAAAGCAGTTGGTTTTCATTAAATTTTCTGTGAAACTTTCCTCTCCCAGTGCATAATCTCATYGCTTTAACAGATGACATTATAGTCTCACTGAGTAAAATTTTTGATTAAGAGGCTATTTCCATATTTAATAGCACGGAGAATGAGACGCAAGTTCTTACTCCTTAAAAATACTGTCAGTCAGGAAAAAAAAAATGCAAAAGTCACTGTTTGCATTTAAAATTGATGGCTAAAACCTGCTGCACAAGAAAACAAATTATTTCTTCTGTGCCTGTTTTCTCCTTTATAAGCCTGATATACCCTTGTAAGAGTAGCTAGCACTTCCATGCTATAAAAAAAAGGAAAAAAAAAAGCCCTGTGTTACATTCGAATGCATGTAAGATTTTGGAATTGTTCCTCTCTTGGTGGTAACCTGAGGATAGAGAAGCATGTACAAAAAACATAGAAATGTCACCCATTCATAATCCATAACATTTTATTCACATGTAATGCTGTGGGAAGAAAATCTCAAGATGCTCTGCCTGATGTTATAAAACTCCCTCAATCGTCAATTAGTGTGGAGAGGAGCTGGTGAAAAGATCAATCGGTTGGTTGTTCCCATTCTGGAATGAAAAATCCAAAATACCAGGAAAGGAAGCCTTTATTTAAGGGCAGTCAGATAAAACAGCTGTGTGATTCTACATCATGAAATCACTGCTTATATCCATCAATGCCATTTTCCAGTCCTCTGCAAGGAGGGTTCATCTGCCTCCAGCCCCTGCAGAGGTTTTGGGGTTGTTTGTTAGTGAAGGCTGGTGGTGAAAGGGTGGGAGATGAGCTGAGCTTTGCCAGCATTTTGCTACAGGACCCACAGAGGCTCTGAAAACTCTGTCTCACCCTGACAGTGGCTTTGCTCTTCACTTTCACCACTGAGACCCAAATAATTGCTTTTGCTCTTTTCCCTTCACCGTGGCACCACAGGGCACAAAACAAGGGGATCTTTGCTCTTGGCATAGCTCAAAGCAAGCATAGAAGTGGGAAATTCAAGTAAAAGCCCTTAAATTTAACACTTTTTTTTTTTGGTCTTTTTATATAAAAGAAAATTCTGATGAGCATATTTTGGCAGTGCTTCACTTGTTTGGATTTTGTTGGTGGTATTAGTTGTTCTTTGCAATATGATCAATTTTGATACAAAACACTTTCAGGGGTTATAATGCAGTTTTTATGGATCTTACAGCAACTACCCAGTGAGCTGCACCTAAAAATCCCCATCAATCCTGTCCTAGGAACACGATCAAAACTTCAGCCTGTCTGAGGTGCACTGGCTCCTTGCTGTTCTGATGTCCAGTTACAGGTAGCACATTAACAAAAATAAAAATCCAGTGTCATGCTTCACATCTTCAGCAACACGATGGATGTGAATGTGTGCTAATTACAATGGGAAGCCATCTGGGTAATTTTAAGCTTTTTTTATTTTACGTGGCTTCTTTTACTCCTCGACTTTTCATTTCAACACTCAGCATGAAGAGAGGTTAAACTGTTGCATTCTGTATAGGGGGGACCACTCAYGTAATATACACCAGTCTGTAAAAACTGTAAATGCTATTTTTTTTTTTTTATTTTAAACAGTTTCCTTAGTTTACAAAAGATCGATAATTGGTACCTTTTTACACTCTCAGATTCCTGAATATTGACAGATCTTCAAAGGGAGTATTAGCATATGAAACCTTAAGATTGGCTGTCCTGAAGGTTTTTTTAAGACACGATAAAGCTAAAATATCAAGTCTCTCGGACAGCCCCTCTTAAACAATTTGGGCAGAGGTGCACGTCAGAAACCACCAGCAAAGCCCAGCAAACCCCCCCCACCCCGTGCCACTGTCTGCCTGCACGCTGTTATTTGGTTGCACACTGTTTAAATCCCAAAGGAAAATCACACCTCGCATTCCCTCGCTGGCTGCTGGTGACAGGAACAAGATCCGTACTCATTAATGATCACCAGGGCTCCCTCAATGTGGTTGGGTTTGTAATCAACATAATACTCCTGGGCTGACATGGCAGCCATTTGGTGCATGGTCTGTTTTTGCTTCTGCTTCCTGCGCTGTGTGACAAAGCACTGTCTTAGTTGCCTTAAACCGGCTGGGAAGCACTTCCAGGAGACGTACAACACCAAAACCACGATGAGGAAGGAAAAAATCAGCGCCATGGTGCCCGTCACCACCTTGTGAATCTGCACGGCGTTCTCCGAGTTCTCGCCGGGCATGGTGATGGTGACGGAGTACGTGGTCCKGTCCTCGTCGCCGTCGGGCGCGTCGTAGGTGGCGGTGGCCGAGCCRTAGCCCAGCGTCTGCTCGCTGTTGTTGGTGACCGGCGAGAAGGTGTTGACGCTCGTAGGGTCRGCATCATCCTCGCACAAGTGAAAGGCGTAGACAGCATCCAAAACATCCTCGCCCTGGGCGTACTCGGGCGTGGCACAGAGCAGGTTGCTGTCATAGCGACCCTGGAAGTTGCTCAGCCAGGAGGCCAGGGCGCAGACGTTGCGGCTGCAGTCCCAGGCGTTGGCGGAAAGGCTGATGCTCGTGAGGGACTTCCAAGAGTCGAGGACTCGGGAGTCGATGTAGGTCAGCCGGTTGGAGTCCAGCTGCAGGGATTTGAGATGAGGTACACTTTCGAAAACGTGAGGTTCGATGTATTCGATTTCGTTGCCGGAGAGATCCATCTTTTCGAGTTGCCATATCCAGTCCAAAGTGTTTACTACGATGGTAACTTTATTCCTTCGCAGGCAGAGGGAGTGCAGGGAGATGAGCCTGGGAAAATGGGCTAAATTCACTTTCACCAAGTCATTGTGCTCGAGGTGCAGCTCGGTGAGTTTGAACAAGCCTGCAAAAGAGTTTCGAGCCAGGCTCTTTAACTGATTGTATCCTATGTCTAGAAACTTCAGGCTGCGACAGTCCTGAAAAATTCTCACCGGCACGAACTTGATGGCGTTCGACCGCATGTGCAAAGTTGTCAGTTTTCTCAGCCCGTGGAACAGGTCGGGCTCCAAAGACTGTAGGTTGTTGTACGATAAATCCACACTGCGCAAGTTTGGCATGGGGCGGAAAGTGGTGTTGGGCAGTTGGGTTATTTTGTTGGAACTCAGGGTGAGCTCCTTAACTCGCCGCAATTTTTGAAAGGCATTCCCCTCCACTGAGCAAATGTGATTGTGATCCAGATAGAGCCACGTGAGCTGCATTAACCCTGTGAACTGTCCATCATGCAGCTCTGAAAGGCTGTTGTACCGCAGAGACAAGCCCATCATGCCCGACAGGTTGCGAGGCATCTCTGTGAGATTCAGTGATTCACAGTACAAAAGCCTGCCCTCACACCGACAGAGCTGTGGACACCCACTATTCACAGCTGGAAGCATTTTAGAAAAGATACCCAGCGTACACAATATCAACCCCGGGGGCTTCCTCAGCAGCCAGTTTAAACAGAGCCCGATAAGAAGGAAATCCATTAGCAAGAATATTTCCAAATATGCTTGAGAATGTCCATTGAATCTTTTCAAATTCTACATCATATTTTATTAAAGGGAAAAAAAAAAAAAATAAAAAGGCAAACCAACGAAACAAAGCCCGAAAACCAAAGCAAAACAGCAAACAGAACAAACACAGAGGCAAATATTTCACTTTACAGCATGCAGGAGCTGTGCAGCATTAAAGTTCACAGACATTCAAAGGTAAAATGATAGTGATTTTGTTCATGTTAAATGCTGCAGCAAAGGAAAAAAAAAAAAATCTTTCTTCATGAAAGAATTTAATTAAAAAGTGTCTTACCCACCCTTTTCCAGAGAGTGACAACCTCCATTCAGTTGCTTCCTTTGTGTTTGGACTAATTATATGCAGAGCTAAAAAAGACCCCTCTGTGCTACAAATTCGGTCCCTTTCAATGTTGTGCAAGGCTGGCAAGCTCACAATGTCTCACTTCGCTTCTGCTCAACGAGCGAAAGGCTTGTCCAGCTAGCTTTTGAGCTGCCTCTTAGGACCTGCAAGTTTCAGAACTATGTACATGAGCTTGATCTTCTCCTTCTCCCTCTGTCCTTTCCTCTGCAGTTAACACTGTGGCGTGAAAAAAACTCCAAACTCTTTACTAACGACTCCACAGGAYTTGTCAATCTGTTTAACGTCCATCATTTGCAACGACCATGGACCGGCACCACCTTTACTCCAGAGAGAGGTTACCATTCATTCACTGACCGGCTAAGGGTCGCTTTATTTCCCATTCTTTGTTCGCTTTGCTTGTTAGGTGATGCTTAGAGCAGAGAGAGACAGCGAGAATCCCTTCCCTTCAGCTGAGCAGTATGTTGCTAGAGCATGCAGAGGCACCCAGTGTTCACTGAGTGTCGTAAGCTGCTCATGATTGTACGCCTGCACTGTGCATCTCAGACATGGGCAGATTGAAAAGGGGTGGGCATAAAACCAACATCGGAGCGAACCAGCAAAGTAATATATGCTCTTTGATGAAATGGAAAATACTTTAAGCCTATCTCGCCATTTCTCAAACAGGCACGCACACACAGCCGCACAAATCATCAAAAGCGAGGCAGTGCTAAGTAGGAAGCTTGAGAATTAGGATTCTTTTGCTGATTTTTTTTTTTTTTTTTTCTTGGATGCTTTTGTTTAAAGTCTGAATTTATAAGCTATTAGCCGGGAGAGGGAGAGACTCGATTACTTGGTTTGGGAAGAAATATGTAAACCAGTCTCTTTGGATTGCTTTTTCTCTCTAATTCCGATGATGAGATTTGCCTTTTGGAGCTTTGGGGTGGGGGATTGAGGGCTGTGTGGGGGGGAAATGTGTTTTTTTTTTCTTCTGACATTGTCTAAATAGAGCATGATTTGAAATTCTGTGCATTCTTTCTCATAGAAATGCAGCCAGAGCTCTGYAAATAGGAATGTCTCGTTTCATATAAGCTTTAATTACATTTGGTCTTTTTCCATCCTGCATATTTTGTGTGTTCAGCACATGCCTTTCCTAAAGGCTTTTTTTTTTTTTTTCCTTTTTCTTTGCGGTGTGTGCTACGGCACACAAAACTCGAATTCTAGCAGCATAAAGATTACTGTGCTTTTTGAATAAGATCAATGCATAGGTTGCTGTGACCGTGTCGGCAGCATGCAAAGAAGGGGGTTTCAAACCCCATTAGTTAATAAGTTTTGCAGATCGTGCTGGTTTTTGTTCCGTGCACCAAAAAAAAAAAAACAAAAACCAACCCAATCTTTGCTGGGTGATTTGCAGTCCTCGTTCTCTGTGGGAAACGCGTCGTCAATGATCTCTGTAATTTTTACTGACTGAAAAATAGACGGTACTTCTGTCAGGAAAACGCTGGCCATCTTTTCCTATTATGAAATAGAGTCTCAAGCCCGTGTGCTGGTGAGAGTGATCGGAGCTGACAGCTCCCAATTCTGCATCAATTCCCTACGAAGAAGTTCCACAAGGAAATACAAGGATTGCAGAAGACTCTGCTGATTTTAAGTGGACATCGGATGCAAAATGCTGGAGGGACAGGGCAGAAYCGTTGCATTTGCTTTTCTTTTTCACAGCTGTGTTAATTTAAAAGAAATATCTGGTTTTGGAGGTGTCTGTTGCAGAGCTGATGGCTGTGTTTGAGTGTGGCTGCTGTGAGTGTGTGCTGGGGGAGACCAAGGAATGCAGTAATTTGATGCAGTAAAAGTTGCTTTGCAGAAGTCCTGGCAAACTTAAAGCTCTCGTGCATAAAAATAAAAATGTGTGAAGGAGATTCATTACTAATGTATTTGCCAGAAACAGTCTTAAATAAATTACAAATATAAACCACTTAAATTGCTGTTTCGGAACCTGGGGATCAATGTGCTTTTATGCTTCCTGTTCAGTTTATTTACATTTTTCTGCTCTTCACAGCATTTCAGTGGTCTCAAAGCAAAAATGTGATGCTTTAATAGTATATGAACCTCATCTATGTTTCAGTATTTGGGCAGGAGAGCTGAGGGTGGTTTTCCTCTCCCTAGATCAGGCTGTTTTATTCAAAGCAGGCTGTTTATGCAAGTGTCCACTGGTTGCAGTACACCTTAATTCTGTTTCTCAGTACACAAAAGCAGGAAGGAAAGCAGTGACAGAAGCGACAGAAAGAGCATTGAAGCAGGAGAGACTAAAAAAACCTCAGCCAAGAATATATGCCGGATTGCCGAGATGAATATTTTGGTGCAATTAGCAGGGGGAAAGAAATTAAAGATTACTTGAACTTAACAGATACTGAAAAAAGCTTCAAAGCCAATGAGATCGTGTCCCTTAAAAATCTGCAACCCTGCAAGTCTTCATGGGGGAAGACTTAATGCCTTCTCCCATGTAAAAAAAAAAATTGGGGAGAGGTCTGCAAAAGAGTAGCCCTGAAAATTTCAATTATATCTTCAAGGAAAGCTGCCATTTTCTGCAAATCAGATGATGATAATGATCACTTAGTTACCATTTAAATGTTATGCATAAAGATTCCTCTAGTAGAGATGAAACTCCCTGATACATCACTGAAAAGCTGATTTTTTTATTATTATTTTTTTTTTCACTGTCTCTCCTTGTTATCACCTGGGATACATCTTGGATCCTTACCAATGTGCCTATTCCCACCCTGGCATATAATCCATTATTATTTGGTTTTCAAAGGCAGAAATTAGAGCAGACAGTAGCAAACCTGTGTTAGCAGCAGCTGGAAGACTGACAGCCAGAATTAGGGACCCAGAATTAATGGCCCTGAGTGCACTTTCTTAAAGCTCTGACAGAGAACTATTGAATGAGGAACTCTTTCTCTTGTCCAAAATTTGGTTGTGGAAAAGAATCCAGGTAGTCTTAAAATGAGAGACCTCARTGTATGTTCGAGGCTGTGATGATGAGGCACCTTAGTGACCAAATTCAAGAACTGGGACATCTGAACCATCTTTTGTAAATTGGTGTCCTGCTCTATTTTTATAATGCACCGTTTTTGCAATGAAACCAGAAATCCACTTTGAACATGGCTGTAATGCAAAGGGTTTAATTTCCACTGTCTGAGCTGTTATCACAGCCAAACTGTTAAGTTTACACATTTTCTGAAGTTTCAAAGCCTCTGGCAAGTCTCTATAAATTAGCAGATTTAAATTAGCTTTATTAAATGTGCTATTATAAAACATTTTAAGAATGGCAAACTGAGTTTGTATGTGTTTAAAGGAGCTTGATTAGATCAATGGAAAGTAGGTTACAGAAGARCAACATGAATAAAGTTTTAGAAAGTTTAGTTGGGAAGCTGCTTCTTGTAGTCATGGCAAATGACATTTGGTCAGAATTGTTCTGGTTGAAAAACACGTTTCAATGTGTTTGGTCTACACATTTTTAATATTGTATTCAGATGAATCATGGAATCAAGAAGATTGGGAAGGATCTCTAAGAWCATCCAGTCCAACCAYTGGGTRTCCCATATAATTGAACTGACCTTGGAATAATTTCATTCCTGCTGCTCCCATGTTGTATGTTCCATTACTGTTTGTGCCTGCTTGTTTACCATGCTTTAATTTTCAGTCCGTCACAGACAGGGTTGGGACAGAGAGTATGAGATCAGAATGTGGCCACTGATGCCTAACTCTTCATAGACACATATTTYAATAAATTCACCAACAAAACACAAAAAAGGCAAAACAACATATTAAATACTGAAAATGCTTCTTCCTTTTGGCATTTTCTGAGTGGTTTATATCGGAATAATAAAAAGTGGGKCTCTTGCTGGTTATTTTAATTTCCTTTCATGACTGGAAAGACTCAAACCTTGATCTTTGGTAGTCTTTAATTTTCAAGAGCACTGAACCATGGCATTTTGTATGAAGGAAACATTTAAAAACAGAAAAGGGGAAAAAAAGATGTGAATTTAAAACAGACTAGATTTGTTATTTCTCTTGTATTTCTCTTTTGGTCATCTTGAATATTTGTTGGCTGTCCCTTTCTGTATAAAATTTAGGATTTCACCTGTTAAGAAGTCCAATCTTATATAGCATAAATGTTTTAGTAGATATAAAAATGCATTGTATTATGCAAGATTTTGACCAAAACAYTCTTGTTGACTCAGATGTCATTCAATTCTTATAGTCCCTGACAAACATTGGATTTGTGGCTACCTTTAAATCACAGATATTCTTATGTAAATGACCTTGTTGTTTTTGACAAGGTGATAAATATTTTTCTGTTCCATTGCAGTCATTCCATCCTCGTCATCCACAATCACTCGCAGGGGGTTGTGCATAGCTCTAGAAAGTCACTCACAGAAGAGACTCTTGCAGAATTGTCCATGATATGCAGAAATGTCAATTTTTAGGACAACATACCCATRGTAAGATGAAGTATCTCTCTCCTCTGTTCATTACTGGTAGAATACTTGAATTAGCTAAAGAATCACTCATTCTCTTGAGGTATCTGAAAATACCTRTGGATTCTGGACATGATACCAAAACTCTCAGCAGTATTACTGGTTCTGAAGATCCAGGGGTAATGGGAAAAAGACAACAAGTAAAATTATTCTTTCGTGATCAATCAACGCATGGACACCATGCAACATCCTGGCTAGGTGAAGGATGGAATGTTACCATCAAGTTACCAGGCTGGTGGAAGTCCAGCTTTACAGAAAAGTGAAAATTTAAGCTTTGGGTTTTGATTAACCCTTACTAATTTGTCTCTTAAAATGTCAGGGAGTCTTGGAGGAAGCACGTGTAGAGTGCAATGATTAGCAAGTGTGAAGGTTTGAGTTGGTAATATTTGATGGGAAATCAATTAGTTCCCTTTTCAGAAGTGCTGAGCAAGATACTCTACAAAGGTTTATCTCAAGACTTTCCCAAGCATTTCTAGAGGYTCCAGCAAATGAACTGTAATTAATTTCTAATTAGTTTAAGAGTGAAGAGGGCTACAGCTTATCCACACACATGAACACATCTACTGAGCCATCTGATACTGTTTTTTGATAAACTCTGGTGCTAAATGGTCTTTTATTTGTCCTTTGAGGSTCRTTTCAACTGAAAGCTTCTGTTTTTYCATGGATGTCGTTGCTCCCAGATATTTTAACCCCATTGCACCTAGGGTTAGTTGAGCATTTTATCTTGRATTTCCTCAGATTTACCAAGCCTGAGAGAGATTGGATGAAATGAAGGAATAGCAGGATTGACCATGTTTTACCAGCATTTCGTGCTCTTTTCCACAATAATTTGCACTGCTTGGGGAGTTGCGATGTCTCCCCTGAAGATGCAGGTAGCACCGTGCCATAGAGAAGTCTTCCCATGGAAAAGCCCTCCTGATGGAAAACACTCCCTTCTTTTTACCAATGGCAAAATTGGAGGGGCAGCAAACACTTTCTAGGTTTCCAAGGTGTAGGAATAGAGGGAATTGAGAGGAATTTATGAAATCAGTTGTTAAAAGCAAGGATGAGCAAGTTAAAACTGTTCCTGGCAGTCTTCTGGAAAGTCTTTTTACAAGTGAATGAACTGCTCTGGGAAAATTTTCCCAGAGCAGAAAATCTGTTCTCAGCGTTAGACAACCAGTTGTTCTTAATCCATTTCTTGTGCTCCTTTCCAAATGTATTTTAAAGCCCAATCAGAAAAGGAAGAAACCACTTTATGCTGGGCTTTGTGGATACATTGTAGAAATATGAGTTACTTATGAAGCTGRTGTTGGAATTTGGATTTTGAAACTGAATAAAGACTTTTATTGAGTCCTCTTCCATCCCATAGGACATCAATTGAATTGACCACAGAAAAACAGAATCACAAAACCAGAGAATGGYTGGGGTTGGAAGGGACCTCAAAAATTGTCTCATTCCACTCCCTTCCATGGACAGGGACACCTTCCAGTGTCCCAGGGTGCTCCAAGCCCTATTCAACCTGGCCTGGGACATTTCCAGGGATGAGGCAGCCACAGCTTTTCTATGCCAGRGTCTCACCACCCTCACAGGGAATAATTTTTTTCCAATATCTCACCTAAACTTGCTCCCTTTCAATTTGAGCCCATTCCCCCTTGTCTTACCACTACATGCAAAGGGGTTGTTCTACAGAGAAACTGCTCTTCAGAAAACATTTCCTGTAAATAATATATTTTAGAATGTTCTTAGATCTAATTTTTGAATTTACCAAAACCTGAACAACAGTAGCTGGGTCCTGTAATCGTGGAAGTGCACATTGGGTCAAGCAGGGCACCAGTAAGGMACAGGCAACGGCTTCTTTGTTTATTCTCACCTATATGTGCTTCTTGGTGAATTTTGGCAGACAGAGAAAGCAGGATTTTTAAATTTTCATCCCCTTGCTGCGATGATAACCATATCCTGAAGGGAAAATTCATGACAAAATRTGTTGAAATCCTGGTTGCATATGTATTGCATCTCACAGGGAGATTAGAGGGCCTCTGGATCATTAGCTCATAGACAGGATTAATAATGCAGAAACCAGGATGAAGACTCATATTTCAGATAGAAGTCATTGTGATTTTTGCAAGCTGAAAGACGACGGTTTGTTGACTACCTGCAATATTTATGGTTTCATTACGTTTTATTTGCAACTGATGTAATGTCTAAGAGAAATAATCACGGGTCAGGAGTCTCAGAAGGACATATTTAAAGGCACAACAAAAGATAGTCATGCCTTCTAAAAAAAAAAAAAGGAGAATAACCTGACCTTCTTTTTTTAAACCAACTTAAAAATACTTAAGGCATTACTGAAGAGTTTCATATGGTGGAGGAGGTTTGTGTGTGGTGCATGTGTAATCTTAGAAACTCAGCTTTGMTCAACAGCTAATTTAATTTTGTAAGATTCAATAGCAGTCTTTGCAATATGCATTCCTGACTCTTTGTTTGGTTTTATTTCAATGTGTTTTGAAGACTTTCCATGTCTTATGAGGAAGAAACATAGAAAGTGATCGAAAGTTTGTGTAACTCCATTACTCTTAAAAAATTTATAGGAGACCATAGCAAATTCAAATCACATAGCCCAAAATCCTGAATTTACCTAGGTTTTAGAAAGAATTTGCTAACTTACATTCTCAAAATATTTACAGTAGTATGAAGCTAAATTACCCTCCCAATATATCTGTTTTTAAAGATGAAACAGAAGATTTTKGGGGTAGTAACAAAGCTTTAGCATTCACTTCAGCTATGTTTCATAATCACATTCCCCTTCCTACCACTGTAATTTTGAACCTTTAGTATTCCTGTAAAATGAAGAGCKTATTGTTTCCTAGGACTCAATTTATATTTTAAATGAGTGGAAAGATGCGTAATCAACTTGAAAAGGCAGGAAAATATCATCCTGTTTTTCAAGCTATGGGGCGCTTTACTGAGTGTTTTGAATTGTAGAGACCATTTTTGAAGAACGCTTGGCTTAGTTCAGCTCTTTTTTTTTTTTTGTAGTGCAAATTAATTATGATTTGACAAGAGCGTGCTTGATTTTCTTCTTCWGATTTGGTGCAAAGCCAGGCTTTATTAGTTCGAGCCTCTAAATCAAAACCAAAGGTCAGTATCTGCGAAATGCCTGTGGCTCGAGATGTATTGTAGTTTTTCCTCCATTATTCAGAGATTTTTGTCTATGAAAAGGTGTTTGTGTGTTGAAGTGGATGCTGTGTGATGCACACATGGCTGTGGGCAAATAACCACTTGTCGTGATTGCTTCAGTAATGTTCCTGTCAGCAATCCTAAAAAAATTGGCAAACTGTTGGTGTGAAACTCCTGAATGACCACTGCCCCTCTTGCTGTGGTCAGTGATTGCTGGATGGGAGTGTTGTGTACCCATGGCAGGTAGGGGCCAAAAGGTGATAAAGCATCCCACAGTGGTGAGTGCCAGATATGCCAAAAATCAATCCTGGAAGCAGGTCCAGATCCTCACTTTTCTTCTTCTAATTCTAGCTCTGATTTTTTGCTTGTTTTATGCTCCATTTCTTCCTAGGTCTAGGGTTATTGTTGATTTTTGGTGGAGTTTTTTTGTTTCCAGCTCTTAATATCAGGGATTGTCCCTTCCTGTGTCCCTGCACAATCCCCATAGACAGCATGGGCTGTCTATGCTGATCAGAGAATCACAGGACATTGTGGGTTGAAAAGGACCTTAAATCTCTTCCAGTTCCACCCCCTGCCATGGGGGACACCTTCCACTGTCCCAGGGTGCTCCAAGCCCTGTCCAACCCAGCCTTGGACACTTCCAGGGATCCGAGAGCATCCACAGCTTCTGTGAGCATCCTGTGCCTCATAGTCAAGGATTTATTCTTCCCAATATCCTTCTCTGAGTATCCTGTGCCTCATAGTCAAGGATTTATTCTTCCTAATATCCCATCTAATCCTTTCCTCTTGCCATGGGAAGCCATTCCCTGTGTCCTGTCCCTCCATCCCTTGTCCCAAATTCCTCTCCAGCTCTTCTGGAGCCCCTTAAGGCCCTGGAAAGGGCTCTGAGCTCTCTCTGGATCCTTCTCCTCTCCAGGTGAGCACCCCCAGCTCTCCCAGCTTTTCTCCATGTGAGAAGTGCTCTACCACTAATAAATGTTACAATAATCCATAATGGTGTTCAGGGCAATGTTGGGCAAGAATTCAGTGCATTTCACTGCTCCCAGGGATGGTGTCTGYCCAGTGAGGTTTCTGCAGCTGTTTTTCAGCTGAGCTGGGTCCATGCACTGACATCAGATCAGCAGAACTCCATTGTGGCTGTTCCCATGGCCCACGATGGTCTTGGAGCAGCAGAAGGCATCAAAAACACAATTGGGAAGAAGCTTCCCTAGGATGAAGTTGGGTGGTATTGGCTTCTCTTCCTTCAGCCCAACAAAATCACTTGATGGCAGTTCTGAAAGCACTTCTGCTTTGATTTCTGCTGCTTTTCCTTGGCCCTCACTCTGCAGGAGCGCAGAGCCTGTTGGAAGCATCTGCAGCACTACAAAGTAACGCTGACCTTGGGCTGCTTCCCTCAAACACATTCAGAGTCTTCTGAGCTGTGTTCTCTGTCTGTCTGGATTTGCTGGCACCGTTGTATCCATTAAATACTGATTAGATTTAAGAAATCCAAGAGACCAAATAATGCTATCATCTGTTCCCTACTTATCTTAATAATATTGCTGGTAATATTCTAATATATCAATTCTAGGATATTCTAGACCTAATCTGGTGCACGGAAACAAGGACAGTGTGGGKTTTTTTTCTGTTTCAAAGGCAGAACAAAACCATTTTATTTATTGATTTGATTTTGCTCTATTGCCTGGAGATGAGGGTAAAAAGTAAAAGGTACTTTCAAGGACTGTTGGAGAAATATATCATTTTTCATAATGTTTAATGAATTGCTTACAGTTCTTGTTTTACTTAAAAACTGCAATTAAAGATCACCCTCTAGTCAAAAGAAAAATGTGATAAGAACGTGACTTGAAACTGGGCAGAACATTGTCTGAAGCCCTTTGGGAGTAATTCCAGTAATTATTCAATCTGACGTTTTCCAGAGAAATAACCCTTTATGTATGAACTCCATTAATCATAATAACACGGTTCACTTGTCAGATACTTCTCTCCAGTCACTTCACACTCTCCATTTAGTGAGAKACTAATAAACATCTTCACTAAATATCAGGAAATATTCAACTGCTTGCAGAAAATCCTGGTGTATGGTTTTGGTATTGTGAGGTGGAATGTGATCTGTGGATGTCTGAAAATACTCCGAATTTCCAGGCTGTAGCTGCCATCAGCATCATGTCTCCTCCTAATTTGGTGCCATTTCATTCACAGCACTTTCAGGGCATTTTTGCCTTCTTTTCTCCTCTGAACTGCCCTGGAGAGCTCTGGTTTGTCTGTCTGTCCAGCTATAAACACTTGCTACATGAACTTTCTTATCTGAATAATTGGTCTTTTGCAAGACATGGATGTAGGAAGCAAAAATTCTGCCTCAGATCATCTACAAGGACAAGAGTACTTGATATTTAATTTTTTTTCTTT